>NC_073252.2:174348409-174651439 GCF_029289425.2 Pan paniscus | reverse complement strand
GTCTAAATCTTTACAGTAAGAAGAGATGATTAAAACTTAGATTTAACTAAATTTATAATCATGTGTCAATATAGCCACATATCTTAATGACTAACTAGAGGTCATAAGAAAACAGTTCTAAATTGGAATTTTGAAACAATTACGTTTAGAGATTTCTAAATTCTAGGTTTTTGTCTGTTATTATCACTTAATCTAAGTATGTAAGTTTATTCCATATAATTTTGCATTGATGGCCCATTAGAACTTCACTGACATTGACAAAAAGCTGGTACCAAAAATTCTTCTGTCATGTGGCCTTGTCAGTTTGATGTTACAATACCATTGGTTTCCAGTGTCCTTAGGCCCACCTCTTACCAGCTATGTGAACTAGCTGAGCCTTAGGATCTTCTCTTATAAGACAGGTAACAATTTCTAGTTCAGGGATTAGGAACATATTAAATGAAAACATGTATGTAAGACATAGGACCTAGACAGTGGAAACTGTGGATACTTGGTAGCTATTATAATTATTATGATAATTTCATTATCATTATTATGATGACCACTAGTGATAGCCATGAATTCAAGAAAGTCCAAGTCTTAACTTTGGGATAAGTAAATAATTGTACTGAATTATGTGTTTAATCACACAGGCATTAATATACACATATAATATGACATTTAAGAGGAAGAAAATAATAGCTATCAAATCTCCCTTGATCTATAACTTTCTATTTAATTTATAAGTTTTCTTACATACTTACCATGACCAATAACTTCTGGGACATATCGGTTCTCCTTATTTCTGAGATATGTAAGATATACTCCGTTTTTTCTGTCAACTCTTTATTTTTCTTCTGTCAGCTATTACACATGCATATATAGAAACACACTTCTATTTTACACATACTGTAGAATTTCCATGTAAGTGTGGTAAGAAGCAAAATTAACTTTCTGATGAAAAAATTATTTAAAAAACTAGTCTACAAACCTATCACAATAAAATCGTCAACAACTTTTTCACAATACACACACACACACACACACACACACAATCTTTGTCCATTTCATCTGTCATAATCTGTGCCCCTCCTTTCTCTCACCACCAGTTGCCAGACAATTCAGAATCTGATTTATTTCTGGTAATGTAATTTAGATGGAAAAGACACAAGAGACATTGGCCATGTGTGGCTACCTTATCATTTTGTTTATTTCAATGAAACCAAGTCATGCTTTTGTTTAAATATATATAATTCCTTTATTACACATTTGGAATTATTTTTTCCTATAATTTACTAAACATTTACTAAAACAAATTCCAATTAAAATTATGATTGAACCAGGTGAAAGGATTTCATGAATATGCTGCAGCATCAATAGCCTTGAGGAGGGAAACATAAAATCGTAACAATTAAAATTCCAAGTGCTTGCAAAATCCTGAAGATTTTGCCTCCAGCCTAGAGTACTCTATGATAAGGAAATGATGGCAAATAAACTTTAAAAATTTGTTGCCTAAACTTTAAAAAATAAATTACATGACATTTTTGTGTAATCCTGGATTTCGTGTTTATCTAACATTACTAGAAAATCATTTTTCTTCCAAAACTATATTTTTTAAGAATAAAACCTTAATTTCATATATAAACCCTGTCATGAGATAAACTTTTTAATCACTCATTTATGGATAGGAAAATGACCACATTACTTTTTAAAAATTATAAGCCTTTGATTTTAATGCTGCATAGATTGTGAAGTCTATGGGCAAAGACTGAATAAAAACACAAAAATTGTTCAAATCGGTTGATTTATTGGTGACTCAGGATAGTAGTGATTTTTTTCTTTTAATTTCTATTGGCATTATTATTATAAAGTCATATATTATAGTATTATGTACTTCTACAATACTACTACTATTTTAATAGTTTAAAAATCTTAAATTTAGTTTTATTTTTTAAAGTAATTGCATCATAAATCATAAAGAAGTATCACCCTGCATAATTTGAGTCTGTCTATGAACAAAAAGAATAGATGAAATAAATTTTGGAATAATTCATTGAAAATTTTACTTATTGCTATGACAAAGATAATCTAGAATATTTCTGTTGAGCACAATGTTTACAGTAAAATATCTGAATAACAAATATATCTTTTCTCCATTTGGTTTTTGAAAAAGCTATGGGGAAAGCCAGAAAGAGAAACAATAACTGATCATTTATTTCTCCTCTAGTCTTTTTGTCTTTATTTTTCAGTTAATTCTACAGGGACTTCATCATTTCTGTGTTTCAGGGGGGCGAAAAGTAGTATGTGTTGATGCAGACAATGAAGAGGTTGAATTTGTTTTATTTCTCTTGTTTCTGTGTTTGTTTCTTTGGGGGAGATACTGAGGTACGTAGGTGTTTGGGAAAGCTATATTCTTAAAAGACGCTTTTGCACTCTAAAATGTTCTCATTTTATCTATCATATGGCATTTTAAAACATCACATAGTTGAAAGACAAAACATGAAATCTTAAAGTGTTAAATTACTTGAATGTTAAAATTTCCTCTGGTTATATATTAGCTTTCAGATAAGATATAGACAGTATCATTTCCCTGTATAGGTGGAACAAATATCTAGTTCCAACCTGTGATTTTAGAAATATGTCTATCCTCTCCTGACCATCATCATGGCACTAGGCACAAGGTCCTTTCTTGATCCAAATTGCCGGCAGCGTGACTGAATGGATTGAAGTTATAGAGTCTTGTTTGGACCAGAAAGAAAAGAGATTAGGTGGTGAAGTGAGAGAATCAATGTTAGGCAACAAGAAATTGGGATGAGAGGAGCTAGTATAAGAGTAGTAAGGCAAAGCATGGAACAGATGCCTGAGAAGACAAATAGTAATGAATTCTCTGCATGAGAAAGAACAGGACTGGACTGGAGTTTCAGTGCAAGTGTTTATGGAAAGGAGCATGAGTCCCTGGGAAGAGATTGTGGGGACAGAGCAGGGGACGGGACAAGCCCCTCACCCCTGCCAGTTTTCTCACTAACAACTGGAATGCCTCTTGGGAGTGTAAATAGGTAGCATTTTTTAAAACTTAAATTATCATTCCCCTCAGCTTATTTCCCCAGTCAACTTTTTCCTTTAACTCAATTTCCTAACCTTTCTCATTTTAATTTTGTTGTATAATTTTTCATATGCTGTCTCAAGTTGCCTTTTTAAAAAGGTGGTAGATACAAAGACGAATGAGAGATAGATATAGAGAGCAGGTTGATGTCTATATATAGTATCAGATAGACTGTGTAGAATAAAGTGTATTTAAAGACCGAAGAGTCAGATCCACAAGGACAGAGCATGCAACGGGGATCTTATGGTGATGGAAAGGAATGTTTCTTCCCGACCCTTCTCTCTTCCTCCTCCTCTGTGCCATCACCAAATCCAATATTGCACAGCACAATATAGAGCAAAGGATTCTACCCTATGTCTTAGTGAGAATACGTTTGTCAACATTGCCATTTATCTTGTGTGAAAGAACAAGCTGATCATTTTATATTTCTGTGCCACATACATTTTCTTTCCTTTCCTCTGGAGGTGAAGAAACATGAACACACAAATACTGAGAGGCTAGGAGACAAATATTTAATAACAGTAGTAAAAGTTGAGTGAAACCTGATCATATATGTCAAGAGTTGTATGCATGTTAGTGTGTATATGTGTGTTTGTGCACAAATTTGTGTTGATTATATATATATACATATATATGATATATAATATATACTGATTATATATTATGTATAACACATACGTAAAATCTATAGAGAAAGAAAAAGAGGTTCGTGATGCTGAGGGGGAAAGTGCAGCTCAAAAACTGCTTTTTGGCAATCTTTTATAACCTAATCATGATTAGTTGGCATGTATGATATAAAGTTTTCTTCCCTCCCCAAAGCATTTGAGTCTGAAATTAATTCTGTGCCTTGTGGCTACAAATTAGACACATTTGATAACCCTCTCTTTCACTCTGAAGCTCAGATTCTAGTTTGGATAGTTTTAATATAGGAAAATTAAAACTTTATGAAGCATGTCAAAAAAAGAATTATTGGTAGGAAATATTATATCTTAGCATCATTCTGGGATTTGGTACATTATAGACAAACAAGTCTGCCAGATTTCCATAGGAAATAATTTAGAAATGCAATTTTTAGAAATATAGCTTGAATTTAATGCTGTAAATGTTCAAATACAAATTATTATCAAATATCACAATTAAAATGATTAACATTTAATAATTTATCTTAAAAACAAATATCTTATTATTTTATAAATCAAGATTGAGATCATTGATCTTAGAGACTATTTTATTTGAATCTGTTTGATAAATCATGCCACAGAAAAGGGTATGAGAACTCAGGTTACTTAACACCAATTCTCAAAATTTTAAAATTATTGACAATAAAACTACAGTTTTCCCTAAGATTATTTATTTTTATAACATTTTCCCAGAATTCTCTAGTATTTTCAGATTTAATTTCATGATGTTACCAATTAGTGAAATTATTAGTCTGATACTTCAGTAAAAGTCTCCTAAAAATTTCCAGTTTGTGTTGAAAATTACAGGAACACAAAAGAAGTTGAGGACAGCCTCATTAGTCTATTTTCATACTCTATAAAGAACTGCCCAAGACTGGGTAATTTATAAAGGAAAGAGGTTTAATTGACTCACTGTTCAGCATGGCTGGGGAGGCCTCAGGAAACTTACAATCATAGCTGAAGGCAAAAGGGAAGCAAGGCTCCTTCTTCACAAGGCAGTAGGAAGGAGAAATGCCAAGCAAAGCGGGGAAGAGCCCCTTATAAAACCATCAGCTGTTGTGAGAACTAACTCACTATCATGAGAACAGCATGGGGGAAACTACCCCCATGATTCAATTTCCTCCACCTGCTCCCACCCTTAACATGTGGGGATTATGAGGGTTATGGGGATTATGGGAGTTACAGTTTAAGATGAGATTTGTGTGGGGACACAAAGCCTAACCATATTACAGCCTCTGCCCTCTTTATTGTTAGTAACAATTATGATGTTTTGAGTACATAAATTTAGTATAGTTTGTAATTAAAATGATTTGTTAACACCTGTTTTTCAGCTTCTCCTTGCCAACATTCTGTAGTTAAATATTTAGTTCACACAAGAAACATTATTAGACTCTCTTCAAATATAAGAGAAATGAAACTCAGGGTGCTAATTTCCATAGGATCACATACAGAGTAAGAGGAAGAACTTCAAGTCCAGTGTCTTACTAAGTTATATTGCATCCAAGAGTGGAAAAGAGGATAAACTTATGAGGCTTGGAGTAAGAAAATCAAATCTGTCCCACTGAGTTCTATGAGTCAGAACTCATTCTTTAAACCATTTCTTTAAGGTTAATTTCTTTGGAAATAGAGAAAGAAAGAAGAAAGAAAAGAAAGAGAGAGAGAGAAAGAGAAAGGAAGGAAGGAGAAAGGAAGGAA
This sequence comes from Pan paniscus, assembly GCF_029289425.2. NCBI lineage: Eukaryota > Metazoa > Chordata > Mammalia > Primates > Hominidae > Pan > Pan paniscus. The sequence continues at coordinate 174,645,982 of NC_073252.2, read as the reverse complement.
GGAGGGAGGGAGGAAGGGGAAAGAAAGAGGAAAGGAAGAAAGAAAGGGAAAGGAAAGGAAAAGAAAGAAGAAAGAAAGAAAATTAATAAAAATTAATTCATGTGGGATAATTAATGTTTTCTTAATAAAACTGAGGAATCACTTAGCAAATGCAGAAAGAAAGAGAGAGAGAAAGAAAGGGAGGGAGGGAGGGAAAGAAGAAAGAAAGAAGGAAGGAAGAAAGAGAAAAAGAAAGAAAAGAAAGAAAAAGAAAGAAAAGAAAGAAAGAAAATGTATGTGGCACAGAAATATAAAATAATCTGCTTATTCTTTCACACAGGATAAATGGCAATGTTGACAAACATATTCTCACTAAGACATAGGGTAGAATCCTTTGCTGAAAATTGTTTTGGTAGGAGCAGGTACAGATATCCAGGATGAACTGGGTACAAGGAGAGCCAACAGTTACTGTGGCGAAACTTTCCAACATGATGATTTTATGGGGAGCCTCACTGTACCTTAAATTTTCCTAACTTAAAAAACCCTCTCTGCACATATTGGCTTTTTATGGAATTTATTTAGAAATTTATAAACTCCATAGTTAATGGAGTAAATATAAATAAGTAGTTGGTAGCATAAGCCCAAATAATTTCAAAATTTGTACAAACTCATTGATTTGTTTTAAAATACAAATTTTGTATTACAAGTAATTTTTAATAAAACAAATATAATATGAAGAAAAACCATACTCAACCAACAAACAAGCTAAGTGTTTTCTTTGAAATAGTAAAAATTAATTCATGTAGGATAATTAATGTTTTCTTAATAAAACTGAGGAATCACTTAGCAAATGCAGGATTTTAAAGGCCAGTCACAGAGTTGAGACATTTCCTCACCCGACAGCTCTTTTTGGTTGCACCCCGGTTGTTTTTGCAGTTTAGCTCTATTCTCTGAGTCTGTCAGTCAAAGCGAATATAAAAGATGTTCTGGTTTGTTTTACATGTAAAAAGAGAAAAGCCAGGGGACTGACTGGATCCTATTCCATTCATCATTAATCAGATAAGGGATCTGTATACACAGAACAAGAATTTGGGGTAATCATAGTAAAACTAATCTTTTTTCACAAATTGCAGAAAATTATACTTTCTCTTAGAACAAGGATCCAAAAATTTCTTACTTCAGGGAATTGAACTAGATGAAATAATTTGTTTTCATTAGGGCATCTTTCATCATGAATACTACTCAGATATGAAAGCAGAAATCTTAATACCCTCTTGCACACAAAGGTCCTGAAGCACATGGGAGTTAAACTTTCTAAAAGTCTTTATTAGATAGACTTCACGAATGAGAATTACAATTAGTGGGATCAGAAAGCAAGAAATAGAAACTATTGGTCTTACAAAATTGAAACATCTTAAATCTCAAGTGAGTAGATTTGATATAGGAGGCTCCTGTCGTTGACAGCGTCTTTGCTTAAGTAACTCCAAAATGTTTGTGTCCTGGAACCCATTATCTCTGTGGGCTTCTATAGTAGTAATGGGCTTATAATAAGGGTTTTTGACAGTTAACCTGGGGTAGATCTTGAATGTTTATTGGTGTAAACTAAATGAAAGAGGTACAAATCTAAACAATTTAATATAAAATGTAAGGAAATAAATCTGCCTTTTAAATAGCATTTGTGATTTTTATCTGATTACCTGTTTAATATCAATCTCCATTATTTTAATATCCAATTTTTTTATATCCAAGTTTTCAGCACAGATTCTGTAATCTAGAAGGTACAAAAATCATTTTTGAAAAATGGAAAATGAGTACAACTCGATCTTGTCTTGTTGTACTCAATTCTCCCTGAGTTTTATCTTGAGACAATGCCTAAACATTGTGGCATCACATAATAATGACTGAGAACCTATGAGTCAGATATTGAGTAGGACTCTCCATTCACTATTTTACTTAGTCTTCCAACAGCCCCATTAGAACATTATTATCATTGCCAAATAAATGAATCAATTTAAGAAGCTAAAGTATGGAGAAGCCAGAAGACTTCTCCAGCTCACACATGAGAGTGTAGCGTAGCCCATACTCAAACCTAGACCAGGATTTTATTGAATCTCACTCTTGCTTTCCTGGAGAGCAGCCTTTCTAGCATCAGAAGAAAGCTTATGTTTGATGTATGAGGACCAATTTTGCTACCAGTCATGCAAGAGTATTCAGAGTAGGCAAACCGGACATTCAGTCTTAGAAATTTATTGACTTCACACACAAATTAATTAAATTATTTCATTATAAAACAGTTTTCATTTGTTTTAAATATTATAAATTCTCATAAATTATGATAGTTTAAAGGAGACTTTGGCATCTGGAACACATAGCCCAGAATTATAAATTCCTATTAAAGGTAGAGATTTGAGTTATCTTATTATAATCTGTACCTGAAGTAGTCTGTGAAATATAAGAGTATTATTATTGTTATTGTTAAAATATTGTAATTAAATAATAATGATTACAAAAAGCCATCATAATTATTATTTTATATATGAGAGCATGTATTATAAACTAGAGCAGACACAAATTTCATTTTAGCTAAAGTATACATAAGTGTATTAAAGTATATATAAGTGTATAGCCATTTTCGTGAAACAATAGTTTCTGCTTCTAGTTAAGATGTGTTTAAAGAATGACTACGAAATAGGAATTGGAGAGCAAATTTGTTTATTCAGATACTATGTATAGACCCTAGGTTGTAGGGAATGTCAGATTGATTTCCATATCACATGACTAACCAAGTCTAAATAACTAACACACAGCTAAAAAAAACTAAGCCTCCTACTTCAAATCCCCATTATATCCTAAACATCATGCTGCCCTTGCAAATGGTGGGCATATTGGCCTAAATACCATGGTATGGTTAAGGCTTACAAGGAGCTCTGTCTCCACAACATCAGAGAGGTAGCTCTGAGCACCGCAGAGGGTGATGCTGCAGTGGCTGGCCCTTCCTGCGATGTCCTGGCCTGGTCCCAAGACACAGAAGCAGGTCTGAACATCATCAGAACCACTCCTCTTGACGACAATTCAAGGGAAGTAATTTCCCCCTGAGTGGAAATAACAATAACTGCTGTTCTATTTACTCAAGGTTCTGCTGGTGAAATTGCTATCTTGGTCTCTTCCAGGTCAGAAGACTGTTAACTGTCTCTGAATCATGAAATTCTTTTTTAAAACCTCCATTCCATTCTTCAAATGTAGACACATTTTAGTTTTTGCTAAACATTATAAATCCATTTATAGCAATTGTGGTATTGTGGTTTTGAGGAGAGAGACACTCAACCTGGAAGAACAGTTATTCCAAGTGCATGACTGACTTGTTAACAGACTTAGCGTTCTAGTGTCATAAATCTACATGATTTCAGTAAGGTTAAGACTTTCCTAAATGCTCTTTTAATGGCTTAGCACAGAAAACATTGACCTAAAGAGTCAGAGCTTATGCACTTCCTTCATTACGGGTGTTTAGGGTGACTTTTTAAATGGGGGTAACAATATATTTATATAATATTACTGAGCAAATAAACTCATTTCCTGGGAATGTGTGCATCTCGCAAGTTCCTGCCACTGAGCCCACACAGGGCACAACTCATAATGAATTAATCTACATTAAAGAAAGGATAAAGATCGGGAAAAATTTGTTCTCCATTTACATACACGCCTAATAGAATCTACGGCTGCCTCTTGAAATACACATTTGAATACCAAAGGAGCATCCAACAAAACATCTACAGGAACATGAAACCTATGTTAGGAAGCAAAATTTGGCTGGACATGCTAAAGTGCCTAAATGTAGGGCTATGTGCAGACAGAAGAAAAACAACAATATATTATTGCTCTGTCAGCCCAAACAGAATATGCTCTACCTTATTTTCATGTTGATTTTGGCATGAACCACAATATTCCCAAGTCATTTTGAAAGACAGTAATAGGAGAATTTGTGTTGACATTAGACCAGATAAAAAGTAAGGATAAAAAGCAGTAGGCAGAACTAATGTTTACTCTTGGCTATCGAAGCTTTGCTAATCTCAGCTAGCAACAGGCAATTAGCCTCGGAAACACATACTCTCTCTTAGTAAGTGGCAGAAGCTGGACAAATCTAGGGAAAGCAATAGGACACGTGAAGTGTTAACACAACTCCACACCGCGACGTTTTAAGGAAGAGTGCAAATAAGACCTATTGGGCAGTTCCTTCTTCAGCTTCTGGGATACCTGCAGTGTAGAATCTGCCCAGCCTTTGGAACAAGCTTTGGGAAGTAAAACACTTTTAAGGAATGTTTTTCCGGCTGGGCACGGTGGCTCACTCCTGTAATCCCAGCACTTTGGGAAGCTGAGGTGGGTGGATCACCTGAGGTCAGAAGTTTGAGACCAGCCTTGCCAACATGGTGAAAAACTGTCTCTACTAAAAATACAAAAAATTAGCAAGGTGTGGTGGCGGGAGCCTGCAATCCCAGCTACTGGGGAGGCTGAGGCAGGAGAATCGCTTGAACCTGAGAGGCGGAAGTTGCACTGAGTCGAGGTTGCACCATTGCACTCCAGCCTGGGCAACAAGAGTGAAACTCCATCTTGAGGAAAAAAAAAAAGAATGTTTTCCAAGGGAATCAACAAATGTGGCTTTAAGAGTAGAATTTTCTCCAAGCTGAGACTATGCTGTCTAAATTAGTTTCTTTGGTTGCTATTCAGAGATCTAAATTCAGGAGCCTAATGACATTTAGATTTTTCTTAGTAATTCAGAAGCCCTAAAGATAATATCAAGAATAAATAGGCATAATCACACATAGCTATGTCTACAACATCCCAGTCTAAATATATCAATGTATTGTACTGACAGTACCTAAAGGAAACTGCCAATTGCCTCCAAAACTCACCCAGACAGACATTGTTTCAAGTGACCTGGCTTTATGAGGATGTGGTCGGCTGAATAGCAGTATAATTGCACTAAGGTAATCATGGCCGATCCAAGAAACATTGCTATTCCCAGTGAAATTTCCATTGTCTGTCAATGTATGTGAAAAACAGAAACAATTATAGCAAGTTTTCTTAAAACTATATTTGTTCAATGTAATAAACAATTTTTAAATTTGAGATTATGCTATTCTATTTCTTGTATTAAAAAATCCTCTTCTTTAAAAAAAGATGGTTTGAAAAAGTTTCTATTGGTTTGCATTTTACATCTTTATTTGGCAAAATAATGATGTCTTATTTGACAATCTTGTGTCAGTTCTATTTTTATCTTTATAGTTTATTGGTTGATAAAATTTAAAAGCTCAGAAACTATTTCAAATGGTAGCTCTAATGACAAAAATTTGGCCTTTCACACTTTCCAAATTAAGCACAGGAAACAGTTTACAGAGCAGAAGAATGAACCTTTGTAAACTAGAGAGTTGCATACATATGTGTAAGAAAGTTTTGAAAAGTAAGCACTGTGCACATTAAAATAGTGAGATGACATTTTCCTTATAAAAAAATTGGTAAAATTAAAAAGGGATAGTAACACTGGTGCCGGAGTGGGTGAGAGGAACAGGGAGAGGAATAGGGATTCTCACACACCACAGATGGCAATAAAAACTGGAATGAGCGTACCAAACTTCTGTTTGTTATTGGTTATCAAGACATGTAATTCTGCAGTAGCTCCATAGATGTCTATAGGTAGGAACTGATTTCAAATAATTGTTATGGATATATCCAGTGACTGAGCTACTAAGAAGTTCTACTCAGAACTGTTCATATTATTAAAAAGATCAGAAAATATCCCAGTGTACTGAAACAGAGACCTACTTTAAAAAGTATGGTGTCCCTAAAATGGAATATTACACAGCATTAATATAATACAAAAATGTGTAATAATTTTGAAAAACTCTTACAATGTATTGTTAAATTTAAAAAATCATCGTCAAAGCATTGAGTATAGTATGATCTATGAGTAGATACGAAGAGAGAGAGAGAGATAGAAAGAGAGAGAGAGAAAGCTGAAAGTATATATTGCAAGATTGACAGCCAGGAGGTTAGACTAAAGCTTTTTTTTTTCCTACTTTTTTGTTGAGGAGTGCTATGTGTTGAATTGTGTCCCCAAAACAGATATGTTGAAGTTATAATCCCAAATATCTCAGAATGTGAGCTTATTTGGAAATAGGGTCATTAAGATGACATCATATTAGTGTAGGGAGGGCCCTTAGTCCAATATGACTGTTGTCCTTATTAAAAAAAAAAAGATGCGAAGACAGAAATATAAAGAAAAAACACCATGTGACAACAGAGGCATAGATTGGAGTGACACAGTTGCAAGCCGAGGGACGCCAAGGAACAATGGTCACCAACAGAAGTTAAGGAGAAGCATGGAAGGGTTTCAGAGGAAGCATGGCTGCTGGCTGCTTGATTTTGGACTCCAGCCTCCAACACTGTGAGAGAATAAATTTATGTTGTTTTAAGCCACCCAGTTGGTGGTACTTTGTCACAGATGCCCTAGGAAACTAATGCAATGGCTTGCACATTTAGAAAAAACACAAATGCACTATTTGATGAATTAGTGAAAAGGAGGGTCCCATGTGACTACCACTGGAAGCCTCCCTTGTGACTCCTCCAAGCCCCCACATCTTCTTGCTTTCCCAAAGGTAATGACAATTACGGCTCCTTAGTTGTGTTTGTTAAAAAAACAGAAGACATTCTTGACTTGAATCATATAGTATACGCCGTTGTGTATGGCTTCTTTCACCCAATGTTATGCATCCATTTATTTCTGATGGATATTTAGGGAATTTGCAGTCTAGTGTTATTTTAAATAATTCTGAGTGTGAGTGGCTCTATGCCTTCTGAGGAGCTTAATCGGAAATGGCCAGCAGAGCCTGGCCTGGCCCTGGTAGGAAAACAAAAAAGGAAAGAAGAAGGTGCTGGCAGAGTTTTTGGATGCTTTCACAGAGGAAACCTTGACAACATAGGTGGCTGAGGCTCGGAGCTGCAGGACATCATTCAATCATGGTAACCAGGAGCTGCAAGGGAGGGGCCTCCATGCAGGGGTCTGGCGGCCTCTGAATATGTCCTGGGACTCCAGTCGAGCCCTTGGCAGCGGAGCTTCCAGAAAAGAGGCTTTTGGAGGGCTTTGGCCACCTCCGACCTTCCTACCTCAGCAGCTGCTCCCTTTCATTCCAAAGTCAGTTTGAGTTTAGAAACCGAAGAAGAGGAAGAAATGTAGGCTGGAGAGTTTCGGGAAGTAGAGGACCAGCAAGTTGATAGTTGAATTCTGGAATCAGAGATTGCTGAGTTAGATTCCACCACACTGTTTGTGCATTGTTGGGCTGTGGATCCGTTTTAAACTTCAGTTCCTTCTTAAGTTTAGGTTGGTGCAAAAGTTATTGCAGTTTTTGCCATTAATGACAGAAACCGCAATAACTTTTGCACCAACCTAATAAAATGGGATAGTTAATAGTATTTACCTTGGAAAGATGCTGTGTGGGATTAATAAGCTAATGCTAATAGGCATCAACAAATATTTCCCTAAGTAAGGACCAATAAATCTTAGGATTAAAAAAAAATTATATCAGAAACTTTCTTGTGCCTATCTTTGGGTGCACATATGGATGCATTTCTATTGGTTATTCAATTGGGAATTGAATTAAACAGAATTCTTTGTTCTTATCCATTGTTTTATTTATCCCTGCACCAACACAACATATGCTAAATACTGTAGTTTAAATATTAGTCTGTGTATCTTGTAGAACAACGCTCTCTTTGTTTCTCAACAGTGACTCAGCAGTTTTTTGCCATTTCCATTTATATGCATTTTAGAGTCCCCTTGTCAAATTATATTTTTAAAAAAGTCTTTTGTGCTTTTGGTTGGGATTGCATTAAATCTACATATTCCTTGGAGAGAATTGACATTTTAATAAAATTGAAAACTGCAATTAATTAATGTGTTAGATTATATTTTTAAAATTTTTGCTTACCTATTTTTTAAAATAGCAATTACTATCAAAGATTCAAAGCAACTGGAACTCTCACACATTGCTGTGAGGAATGCAAAGTGGTAAAACTACACTGGAAAAGAGTGTAGCAGAGTAAGCAATTTGACAGTAATAAGAAAAATATTAAATAATAATAGTTATTAGAAAATGGTATCATCAGCAACACATATTAGTATATAGTTTTAGTAATCTTTATTGGCATTAATAGCATTTATTATTTGATATAAGAAAAGCAAACATTTAGAAATGGGGTGATAGTTGCACTAGCTCATTCTTTGGTAAGGGTTAGTTTTATGAAGCACGTTACCTACAACTTCAAGCTATATAAAGCCCATTGAAAGCAGTCTAAAAAATAAGGACAGTTATTTCCTCACATAACAACAATTTCAAAGTAGCATGGTTCTAGTGCTCACTAATTTAGTGTTTACCTCAGTGAAAACCACTGAGGCTGTCTATCCACCATTTCAGCTCTACAGTGAAAGACCTGGGCAGGGCTATGGGACTAGCCTTCCATGGGTACATACAGTGAAGATGTCACCTTCAAATCTATGGGCTAAAGTTGGTATGTTATCATTGATTATTTTGTCAATGACTGTTAAGTTCATTAATTTGTTATTTGATTATAAAATTTTTATAGTTGGGGCAAAAGGCTAATTTCCTATACCATATTTCAAACATGTTGTATATTAGAGGGGTATATTAGTCTGTATTAGTTCATTCTCTCATTGCTATAAAGAATGACCTGAGACTGGGTAATTTGTAAAGAAAAGAGATTTAATTGGCTCATGGTTCTGCAGGCTGTCCAGGAAGCATGGCTGGGGAGGCCTCAGGAAACTTACAATTATGGTGGAAGGTGAAGAGGAAGAAGGTACATCTTACATGGCCGGAGCAGTAGGAAGAGAGAGAGTAGGGAGGTGCCATAGACTTTTGAACAACCAGATCTCATGAGAACTCACTTACTATCAGGAGAACAGCAAGGGGGAAATCCATCCCCAGGATCCAGTTGCCTCCCACCAGGCCCCACCACCAACATTGGAGATTACAATTCGACATGAGATTTGGGTGAGGACACAGATCCAAACCATATCAAGTGGGGAGAAACACTCTAAATATTAATAACTTGAATTCATGCCCAATTAAATGAAAATTTCAAGTTTAATTTCTGGATGTAGTGTTGAGCAAATTTTCCTCCAACCTGAGTGGCTTGTCACAAAACTGGAGTCCAAAGACTAGGCTTAAAATAATATTTAACACCTTAATAAATGGCACTGATTCATGCTGTAGTCACAGAGGGATAATTTTATTTCAAGCTAGAAGTCTTCCTTGAAATAAGTAGTCTATTCACTATGAGAAAAATCCCAAGATGACAGAAAGAGTTTCATTAATATATTTTTGGTGAAAGCTATTAGAGATATATCTAGAAAGTTTTTGCACTAGCATTTGACATTTCTGTGTGAAAATTAAAAATAAATAAAATATTTTCTTATAAAGATTTTTGTGCTAGAATTGTGTTTTTAAAAGTTCCCCCTGAGCTCACAAATGTTAAATACCTGTTACCGACACCAATATTATAAACCCACACAAACAACCTCGCAGACACACTAAGCAGAAAACGGATAAAGGCATGTATAACTCTCCATCTCTGTTTCTCTCTCTCTCCCTGCCTGTCTCTTTCTCTCTCACACACATATACATATACATATACACACACACATGCATTTTCCTTATTTGTCATACTTCCTCAGAGATGTACTGTCACATTTCTCAGGAATTAGCAGAGAGTTTTACCTCTGATATGGTTTGGCTGTGTCCTCACCCAAATCTCATCTTGAATTGTAGCTCCCATAATCTCCACGTGTTGTGGGAGGGATCTAATGGGAGGTAATTGAATCATGGGGGTGGGTTTTCCTGTGCTGTTCTGGTGATAGTGAATAAGTCTCATGAGATCTGATGGTTTTATAAAGGGCAGTTCCCCTGCACACACTCGCTTGCTTGCTGCCATGGAAGACGTGCCTTTGCACCTCCTTCATTTTCTGCCATGATTGTGAGGCCTCCCCAGTTATGTGGAACTGTGAGTCCATTAAACCTCTTTTTCTTGATAAATTACCCAGTCTTGGGTATTTCTTCATAGCAGTATGAAAATGGACTAATACAAGCTCCAACTTTCTTCAATGTAGCCCAATGGATGCTACATTCCCCTGACTCCCTCTCTTGCTTTCCTTAATTCTACTTTTTCCTCTCCTTTTGGACATTTCATGGAACTCCCATCTCACTAAGAACATTTTCCCTCTACTTTGTTATTCTTGGGTCTTAGGCTTTAGGATCTCCCACATTCCCCACTTAGGAAGACAAGGAGATATGCAAAGTCTGACAGAAGTCATAGGACTTCAGACCCAGTGGACAAGAAAGAATTTCCCATGCCTTTCACTGCTTCTTTAGGTGCTTTCCTTTCTCCCAGAAATAGGAAGGGAATTCTATCCACCCTGATGGATATTGTTGGTCCATCATCTATCTGGTCATGATGCTGGATGTGGCTGTGTCACTCACTCTGGTCCTATACTAGGTCGTAGATGAAGACATGTTCAGTTAACTCCAGGTTATGACTGTGCATCAGTTAACATTCTTTCTGCAGCTCAGAAGTGATCCATCCACTCTCAGTCAAGTCAGCTTCACCTTCTTCTATATATAACTTCAATCAAATGTCACAAGGCAACAAGAATCAGCATTAAACCCATGAAAAGCAAAATTGATCATTGCTCATGGTTGGAGAAGAAGACACTAAATGCTCTAAACACTAAGCTGAACACTCCACATCTACCATTATACCTAAGGAGCCAATACTATTATTGATTGTCCATATTTTAAAGATGATGAAGAATAAAACTATAGAAAGTGTTTGCTTAAGCTTATGAAGCTGTTTAAGTAGTTTAGAATTCAAATGCTCTTCTGCTTGCAGGATTTGCCTCCAACATTTTTTAGGGATCAGGGCAAAATTATAGGTGGAGACTCATATTCCATAAGTCAGAATACTTAGCAAATCAAACAAAAAAATTTTGAGCAAAATATCTCATATACTCTATGTTAGTCTGTTTTTGCATTGCTGTAAAGAAATACCTGAGACTGGGTAATTTATAAGGAAAGGGTTGTTTTGGTTCATGATTCTGCAGGCTGTACACAAAGCATAGTGCCAGCATCTGCTTCTGGTGAGGCCTCAGGAGGGTTGCAATCGTGGCAGAAGGCTAAGGGGAGCCAGCATGTCACATAGCAAGAGTGGGAGCAAGAGAGAGAGAGAAGGGGGCGTTCCCAGACTCTTTTAAGCAACCAGATTTCACATGAACTAACTGAGGTGAGAACTCACTTACATCCAAGGAGATGGTGCTAAACCATTCATGAGGGATCTACTCCCATGATTCAATGCCTCCAACCAAACCCCACCTCCAACATTGGGAATCACATTTCAACATGAGATTTGGAGGGGACAAACATCCAAACCATATCATACTCTTACCTTGACAAATATTGCTTCATAAAAACCTGGCCTTCTAAATTGGAAACTGACCTAAATTGGAAGGCCATCTTCCAATTTAGATCTCTTGGACTCCTGGATATTCTCAGGAACGAAGCCCACCTCTCGTCTTCCCAGTCCTGCCTCTGTCTTGCATCACAAGTAGCCACATGCACACAGATGGAAGTGCTTCTCGATCTCTAATTGCATTTGAGTCACAAAGGCCTGAGGCCCTGAGCAGGGGCCAGTGTTACTGAGGTCAGAGGGAGGTGATCTCTGTCAGATTCTAAAGCCTATGTTTGCAGCAAGCATCATTGCTCTCTTACTGCCCCAGAAGGTTCAGAAGAAAAATAATACAGAGAATATAAACTTGTCAGGGCTTTATGAACCTGGTCAAGAAAATTAGTACATATAGAAAAGTTTCCTGGAAAGAAGCTCAAACAATGAGGTCAGTTTTTAAGAGATTTTGTTTCTTTCTCCAAAACTATCCAAGCCCTGCTGTCTCTGTAGAATACATTATTTTATCGCCTTATGTAAATCATTATTTGTTGGCTTAAATGACATGGAGCGAGTGGAAATACTAAAAATACTTTGTAACTTAGCTCTAAGGAATTGCGGATAAAATCCTGGCTTCTCAGCTTGGGTTCTGGCTCTAGCCCTGTTGTCAACAAGCCACCGTGGGTAAGTCACTTAACCTCACTATGCCTGATTTTACTCATCTAGAAAACCACGGTAATAGTGCAGGCCCTGCAGGCCCGGGAAAAAAAATGAGGTATGGATCAAATATAAAAATATATCAGAAATATGTATTTTGAAAATCATACAATGGATTTATCTAGGAATCTGTGTATATGTAAGGTGATAAAACTTACCACTAATTTAAAGGAAAATATTCTTTTAATCTCAAGGGAATTAAATACTGCAAATCTTATGTGATGTTTTCGGCCATTATTTACAAAAACGTTTTGCTATTGGGAACAAGAAAACAAAGAGAAATACTTTTAGAAAACTACTTTTCTCAGGGGAACTTCCATAATGTGAGTTTCTGCCTTGCCTAATTTTACACTAAAGCTGAAAGAAGAAACGGTAAAGTTATATAAGAAGCAAGTTTACAATTGAATTATATGCAACCTCTGTTAAATATAATTTTAAATAATTTAAAACAAAATTTCCACCATTCAGTAGTTAAGCGCCATGTCTGTATGAGAGCACTGAAAATAACTTGCTCATTATGTATATGTCCAGAGATATAATCTTAAAATTGCCGTACATAATAGCATATAGTGTGGTTTTAATTATACAGTTTCCTAGTAGAAAGGCAGGATAAAATATTTCCCCTTTTTACAAAGTTAATTATTAATCAGATAGTGTCTTATCTCTGCTTAATAATTTTATTTTTTAAAGATTACCTTTTACTGCTCCCTTGAAATTGAAGTTTCCAAAAAAGAAAATTAAACCATCCAGCGACCTTCTGAATATTACTCCACATATTCACCTCCTCTGTCAGTTTCTCATGTACGTTAACACATCTTTTTCAGTCTCACCTGACATTTATTTTATCCATTAAGATCTTATTAATCAGGTCTCACTGGGCAATGTATCCCAGGTAAATGAATTTTATTTAAATCTAAAACTCATTTTCTTAACATTTTTTAATGATTTTGTATGAAAATATTTATTCCTTATTCATTGAGTCATGAGTATATGATAGACTCTTTTTAAATATTATGTCTAATTATTCAAAACCTTGACTCTTTGGTTTTGCTATCCCATTTTTACTGGGGCTGTAGAATCTTGTCCAAAGACATCCGCACAGGACAGCACCATCAAAGACTGCAGTGCTAGCCACATGTGGCTATTGGGCACTGGAAATGTGGCTAGTGCAACCCAAGAACTGAATTTTTGATATTATTTAAGTTTACTTGCCTTAAATTTTATTTAAAAACTAATGCTTGCATCAGTTATTAGAAAATTTTAAGCGTGTTTAGATGAATTTGGGCACATAGTTACATTTTCAACAGTAAATTTTATATAATCTAAGAACAGATCTAACATTTCAGGTGATAATTTAGTACCAAAATTGAGATACTTTTGTTGTAAGTGTAAACATACATTAGATTCAAAGATTCAATACCAAAATATTGTAAAACACTTCATAAATATTTTAAAATGTTGATTATATATTCATATAAAATTTGGCATATATTAAATTAAAGAAAATATATTATTCAAAGTAATTTCACTTACTTCATTTTACTTAATGTGTCTATTATAAATTACGTATATGGCCAGGCATGGTGGCTCACACCTGTAATCCTGGCACTTTGGGAGGCCGATGTGGGAAGATCACTTAGGCTGGGAGTCCAAGACTAGCCTGGACAATATGGTGAAACCCTGTCTCTACTAAAAATACAAAAATTAGCCCAGCATGGTGGCGGGTGCCTATAATCCCAGCTGCTTGGGAGGCTGACACGTGAGAATTGCTTGAACCCTGGAGCTGGAGGTTGCAGTGAGCTGAGATTGTGCCACTGCAGTCCAGGCTGGGTAACAGAAAGAGACCCAGTTGAAAGAAAGAAAAAGAAAGAAAGAGAAGAAAGAAAGAAAGAAAGAAAGAAAGAAAGAAAGAAAGAAAGAAAGAAAGAAAGAAAGAGAAAGAAAGAGAAAGAAAGAAAAGAAAGAGAAAGAAAGAAAAGAAAGAAAGAAAAAGAAAAGAAAAAGAAGGAAAGAAAGAAAGAAAAGGAAGAAAGGGAAGGCAGAGAAGGTGGGGAAGGCAGGGAAAAGAAAAATAAATTATTTATTGGAGGGCACTGATATAAAATATAGCTGACTTTAAAGTAAAATCTAGTCTGTCTCTCTCCCAAGTTGGCTATTTCCATCAATAGGTGACTGATTCTCAGGGTATGAATCATTAGCATTGACCGTTTCTCTCGTGGTTAAACAGAAATATTAAATATGGTCAAATTTTAGGATAAACCAAGAACATCATTATAACATAAATTGTATTCTGTGCTACTTTCAATACCACTAGGGTATTTTTAACTTGTATTAAGGAGCTCCAAACTGTTTTGGATTTGTGGTTCTTAAATCCAATTTTAAAATTAAATTTGTTTCTAATTTTTTCCCCTTGTTCTCAGACTATGAATTGCCTCCCCTCCCCTAGCCGCACTACAGTCATACATTCCCTAACACTTCCTACTTCCCTGCTTTCGTTATGTGACTGTGGGACTTACTTTCTGTGGACCAGGAAGTCAACTAAAGTCTGCACTATTATCCAACCATTTGTCTGATAGATTCTCAGAGAAGAGCAGAAAGACATAGCATAATGGCCTTTCGATAAATATTTCAGATGCTTAGAGAGCTTTTATTCTTTTTTTTTTCTCTCAACATTCACTTTTGGCATGGTTCTAGATACTCCATTTGGCAAAGTAAGAGAATTTAGGGGTTATCATTTCTGTTTTTCATATTTTGGCTCAGAAGTAAGTACACATTAATTAATTCTACAGCTGCTACTATCTACTAAAAATGGCAAAAGGCATCACACAACAAAAATTCTGACATATAGTTTATTAAATTAAGAATGAAAATATTCCATCTGCCAAATCTTTTATTTCTGAATGGAAGTCCAGTAGAGAACATTCAGAAAAACATCGTGAAGGGCTCATCATTGTAGATGACTTCAAGACAACAGCCAAGACGGTGGACTCTGTTGTTCATACATTTCTATTTTATAATAGGACTCCTGTTGACTTTATAAAACTAATTTTCATTAGATTACAGAGTATCTTCTGAGGTCTGCTTAGAAGGTTTAAGTAGGTAGTTTCCCGGTGATATCAGTAATCAAAGTTACTGATTTTTAGTCTAATTACTTCTTTTGTGCTTTAATATTTTGTTTTGCATTGTTTGGAGTCTTTTTTGTTTGTTTTCGTGTAAGAATGTCTATGAATCATGACAATCGACAAAAATTTAGAATTTCAATAGATAAATTTAATTATAGAGTTTTGAGTTTTAGAAACCTTAGAGTGGATTACAAAGAAACAAAATAAAAGTCCTATTAACTTTTTGACCTTTATCAAAACTCAAACTCCATTCTACCACAAGCTCACAATCCAACGTGTGCATCATTAAGAGGACAAGCAGAATTTCTGAGACCATAAGCATTTTTTATGGTTTATTACATTTAAAAATAGCCTTTCACATTCTACCATATTTAGTGGGGATGTTCAACTAAAATCAGCTGAAGAAACATTTAAGTCCTTTTTCAAACAGAAAACTGAGAACTGAAATGGTAACACAGAATACCAAGAATTGACATTGCCCAGTTATTTGTGCAATCTAATCACTACTGCCCTAATAACAACTCTAACCCTGTTTCTTTCAAATGTACCTGTTGAAAATCAGTAACAATTTGGGTCTTATTCCTTTTGTTCCCCTATCCCCAGTGTCTTCTGAGTATAAATTTGAGTTTTTAATGTTACCAGTGAGCTCTACTTGGAAGAAATGTGAAATTTATTTAAAAGCTGTATATTTAGAGTGGTTCACGATGTTTTAGGGGTATAGTCAAGACAATCCTAAACAAAAAGAACAAAGCTGGAGGCATCATGCTACCTGACTTCAAACTATACTACAAGGCTACAGTAACTAAAACAGCATGGTACTGGTACCAAAACAGATATATACACCAATGGAACAGAACAGAGGCCTCAGAAATAACACCACACATCTACAATCATCTGATCTTCGACAAACCTAACAAAAACAAGCAATGGGGAAAGGATTCCCTACTTAATAAATGGTGGTGGGAAAACTGGCTAGCCATATGCATAAATCATATACTGGACCTGTTCCATACACTTATACAAAAATTAACTCAAGATTCATTTGAGACTTGAAACATAAAACCTAAAGCCACAAAAACCCTAGAAGAAAAGCTAGGCAATACCATTCAGGACATAGGCATGGGCAAAGACTTCATGACTAAAACACCAAAAGCAATTGCAACAAAAGCCAAAATTGACAAATGGGATCTAATTAAACTAGAGAGCTTCTGCAGAGCAAAAGAAACTATCATCAGCGTGAACAGGCAACATAGAGAATGGGAGAAAATTTCTGCAATCTATCCATCTGACAAAGGTCTAATATCCAGACTCTACAAGGAACTTAAACAAATTTACAAGAAAACAACCCCATCAAAAAGTGGGTGAAGGACATGAACAGACATTTCTTAAAAGAAGACATTTGTGTGGCCAATAAACATGAAAAAAAGCTCTTCATCACTGGTCA
Source organism: Pan paniscus (assembly GCF_029289425.2). Classification (NCBI taxonomy): domain Eukaryota; kingdom Metazoa; phylum Chordata; class Mammalia; order Primates; family Hominidae; genus Pan; species Pan paniscus. Next base: position 174,629,221 of record NC_073252.2, on the reverse strand, counting down.
TTAGAGAAATGCAAATCAAAACTGCGATGAGGTACCATCTCATGCCAGTTTGAATGGCAGTCATTAAAAAGTTAGGAAACAACAGATGCTGGCAAGGATGTGGAGAAATAGGAACACTTTTACACTGTTGGTGGGAATGTATATTATTAGTTCAACCATTGTGGAAGACAGAGTAGCAATTCCTCAAGGATCTAGAACCAGAAATTCCATTTGACCTAGCAATCCCATTGCTGGTATATACCCAAAGGATTATAAATCATTCTACTATCAAGACACATGCACATGTATGTTTATTGCAGTACTGTTTACAATTGCAAAGACTTGGAACCAACCCAAATGCCCATCAATGATAGACTGGATAAAGAAAATGTGGCACATATATACCACGGAATACTATGCAGCCATAAAAAAGAATGAGATCATGTCCTTTGCAGGGACATGGATGAAGCTGAAAACCATCATCCTCAGCAAACTAACACAGGAACCGAAAACCAAACACCACATGTTCTCACTCATAAGTGGGAGTTGAACAATGAGAACACATGGACACAGGGAGGGGAACATCACACAACGGGTCCTGTCAGAGGGTGGTAGGGAAGGGGATGGAGAGCATTAGGACAAATACCTCATGCATGTGGGGCTTAAAACCTAGATGGTAAGTTGGTAGGTATAGCAGACCACCATGGCACATGTATAACTAGGTAACAAACCTGCACATCCTGCACGTGTCCCAGAACTTAAAGTAAAATTAAAAAAGAAAAGAAAATGTGAACAAAGCTATGCACCCCTCTCTCTTCTGAAAAAATGCTCTTAAATGCAAAAATAATGCATACCATTTCAATAAATTGGTGGATTTATTGAAAGGGACTTCCCGATGGTAAGATCTCAGGTCAAAAACTCATGAGTTGTATAATTCTTATGAACATACATTGTTAGTACCCTACAATTTTTGCCTATTGTTGAGTATACGAATATGGAACTTGACTATCAGTGGATGTATAGAAACATAACTTCCTTTATACTATTTTTCCCCACTATTGAATATTTTTGATTTGTCTCTCTGTCTTACTTATTTTAAATGCCTCAATCATGTTTGTGTTTTTTACCTTTTAAATAATATTTATTTTAAAGGGATTTTAAAAAATATGTTATCATAAATAGAAGGCAGTAAATCCCTATATAAATTTAATGATGATTCATTTTAATTATTAATCAGGAAGTAGAAGAAAAGGGAAAACAGGGATAAGACCTAGACATTCACAACCTATAACAAAATATAAATAAAGTGTATCAATCGATAAGTAGAGATTTAACAAATAATGTCTTTGTAGACTACTCCTCCTCTTTTCGTCTTCGAGATATTAGAGTGCCCCGGAATTCATTTCTCCTTCACCCATCTATATTTAGACTCTAAGTAATTTTATCCAAGTTAAATTTTAAATGCCATCTGTACATTGGCATCTCATAAATTATTATCTGCAGTCCCCAGCTCTCTTCTGAAGTTCATACTGACTTATATAAATATCTACTAGAATTCACTTAAAGGTCTAACAGACATTTCCTGTCTGAAATCCAAATTCTATTTTCTCTTGCAAAACCCACTCTGTCCATGGTTTTCCCCATCTCATTAATAAAAGCATTTTCAGTTGCTCAGGTCAAGAGCCTTGGTGTCTCACTACAATTCACCAGAAGAAAGCTGTAGTCTTTACCTACAAAATGTACATAGACTCTGACCAGTTGTCCCTCCCACAGCCCTGGCAACCTGGTTTAAACTACCATTATGTCATCTGGATAACGGTGATGCAAAACTTCTCACCTAGATTATGATGATGTAAACTTCTCAGCTGGTCTGCCTGCCTGCTTTACCCTTCCCACTCATTCTCCACATAGTGGCCAGAGTAATGTATTTAAATTGTAAAAACGTTGTTTTGTAGCTCAAAAATTTTTCATTAGCTTAATGTTAAATGAAAAGGCATAATGGTTTATAAGAGAGCCTGCATGATATGACCTACTGATAATTATCTGATTTGTCTTCTGCTACTTTCACTACAATGCCTTCCTGCCCACTCTGCCCAACTGGCCTCCTTCGTGTTCCCTGAAAACACCGAGGTGACTCTGCCGTGAGGCCCCTTCTCCTAATGCTGGTTCTACCTAAATGGCTCTTTCCCCAGATACATGACTTATTCCCACTTTTCTTCAGGTTCTGTATAAAATATAACCTTATCAGCAAATCCTTTCTTCATAACCCTGTATAAAATAATAGCTTTCCACTCACCCTGCACTCTACTTTCTCTATCTTGCTTTATTTTTAAATCACTGTCTCAAATATACTATTTGTCTATATATACAAACACATATGTACATACACACACACATATATATAAACTGAGTGTCCCCTGGAAATACAAATGGAAAGAAAGAAGAGATTTCTGGTTGAATTTGTTTTGCTATTTTATTTGCAATGCTTAGGACAGTATCTAATTCCTGGTGCATTCTCAATAAGTAGTTGTTTAATGATGTGGTGACTGAGTTTGGTGTGGAGAACATAGTTTAGGGGAGTGAAAGCACAAGGAAAGTGCTAGAAAGCTATTGTTGTGATGCAGGTGATCGATGATGGCAGCTTAGACTAGTATGGCAGCAAGGAAGATGGGTTAACTAGCCAAGTTTAAGATGTCTATTTAAGTACAGCCAATAGTATTTGCTGGTATATTAAATTTAGAAGTAGAAAGAAGAGAAGCAGTATCAGTAATGATCAGATCTATGACTAGAGGCAGTGTGTCATAAATGAAGATGGGCATAGTAGAGGAAAATGAGGTTGTCAGGAGTTGGGGGCATCACATGTCCTGTCTTGGATATTTTAGATGACTATTAAACATCAATGTGAAAATGTCAGGTATGCAGTCTGATATCTGTCTGAGCTTAAGGGAGGGCTAAGGGATTGAAGATAAATCCACCTAAGTGGATTTCCAAGCTGTGGGACTAGATGGGCTTTTCCAAGGAATGAGTGTATTTAGAGAAAGAGACCAAAGAACAGGTCTTGGGACAGTCCAACACTTACTGATACGGTAGTGTAGTCGGAAGCAGCAAAAGAGACAAAGAAAGAATGACTAGTGAGGCAGAAGGCAATTTCACAAAAGCTAAAAGAAAAAAAAAATTCTCAAGAAAAAAATGTAAAACTATTTGAAAAAGATTGATAGAACTGGCTGGGCATGGTGGCTTATGCCTGTAAACCCAGAACTCTGGGAGGCTGAGGCAGGTGGATCACCTGAGCTCAGGAGTTTGAGACCAGCCTGGACAACGTGGCAAAACTCTGTCTCCACCAAAACAAAACAAAACAAAACAGAAAATAGCACGTGTGGTGGTGCACACCTATGGTCCCAACTACTCAGGAGGCTGAGGCAGGAGGATCATTTGGGCTCAGGAGGCAGACGTTGCGGTGAGCTGAGATTGTGCCACTGCAGGCCAGCCTGGGCAACAGAGTGAGACCCAGTCTCAAAAAAAAAAAAAAAATAGAATGATAGAACTAATTTATCTATCTTCATAAAGTTCATGATAGATTTAACTTGACCAGTGGATTTGGTAGTGGGGACATTAGATTAACAATTGTCTGATAACTTCTATTTTCCAGGAGAATATGAAGTGAGATCATCAGCTAAGAGTTGAGGTTCCACAGATGCTATTGGGGGAGATGAAGAAGATATTTCTCTTATTGCAAGAAATGAGAAAAATTTACTAGCAAAATATGATATGTGATACCCCTTCCAATTCTAGAATTCAATACACTTATCTCATTTTTCAAAGAATTCCACAAACACTAAATCATATAAAAGATTAAACAAGGGGAGATAACAGTTGCAGACAACTAGGAAACACTTTACGATAGAGTGAAGATTTGTCAGTTAATAAATATGTGACCTTGGATAATTCATTTTATCTGTCTAAGCCTCAGTTTGTATATTGGATATCTCAGTAAGGATTGTAAAGATTAGTGAAATATAGCAAAGGTAAAGTTTCAATGCACGTAACCAACATTTGTTGAAGAACTTCTGAGTAAATCATTGTCAATACATAAAATGAAATATTCCTGTATAGGAGACAGAAGACTCAGAATGTGCTTGTTATTCAAAAATCTGGAAAGCAATTTTATTTTATTTTATTTATTTATTTATTTGAGATAGAGTCTCACTCTGTCGCAACTTCCGCCTTCTGGATTCAAGCGATTCTCGTGCCTCAGCCTCCTAAGTTAGCTGGGATTACAGGCATGTGCCACCACACTTGGCTAATTTTTGTATTTTAGTAGAGATGGGGTTTCACCACATTGGCCAGTCTGGTTTGAACTCATGTCCTCAAGTGATCTGCTCGCCTTGTCCTCCCAAAGTGCTGGGATTACAAGTGTGAGCCACCGTGCCTTGCCTGGAAAGCAATTTTAAAACATGCAGTTCAGCAGTTTAAAGTCTTTAATGAGTAAGAACAGCAAGAAAAGGCATATCATTATCAACCTAATACATTTTTATTAAGCTTCTACAATGTGTTAAGCTCTTTGTAAACAAAGTTAGAAGAAATGAATACACTACAAGCAAACAATTATATATCTAAAGAAATGCTGTGAGAGCTACAGCATTGTTTAAAAATGCTTTTGTTGCAGCAAAAACAGACATTGCACATGTTTTGATATAAATATGATCCCCAACATTTTGACTTAAAAAGAAAAAGTTCTATGAACAAATTATTTTGTTTTCATGACATGAACAAATTCATCAGAGTGATTCTTTAATGGATCGACCAGTTGGTTGGCAATGTGAAAACAGAGCCTTGCCCAGACCATAAAATAAATTGCCAAATCAATCAACTCAGCAAAAACAAAATGAAACAAACGAGTAAAAATTTCCAAATGGATGGGTGGAACTCCCCACTTTTCAATCTGTTGCTTTGGAACCACAGGCATATGCTGTATGTATCTTTTTGATATTTTAAACTATGTCTTACTTCCATTTAATTAGGGATGCTTTATAGAAGACAGGTTTTATTTTTGATGAAAGTTTCTCTGATGCGTTAAACAGTGAAAATAAGTTGCAGAAGCTACAAGGATGACTGAAAAGATATAAAAACAGAAAAAAAGTTGAAAGAAATCATCATCTTTTTCTCTAAAATTTACTTGGTTGGGGTTCAGTGGGTGCAGAGGAAAGAGGCCAAAATAATAAAAGTAAATTGAATAGGAAAAGAATTCTGGAGATGAGATTCTGGGGCTTACTGTATAGGATTGACAGGGATCACAGCGAAGTTCTGAGGCGAGAGAATTAGTCAGATTTTTTTGATAATGATTCAGTCTACTAAACAGCAGTAGCTAAAATAAGCCCAGTTTTTATACTTAGAAGTTGTTTTATTATTTTTTCCTAGTTTATTACCTAAAAAGTGCTACTTCTAAAGTTACAACTATTATTGACTTAACACTGTTGATAACTTTACAAAGAAAAATAAGTTTGGTTAAAATGGATTTATTGTAGTGTAAGATCCAATTATTTAGATGGAAAAATTAAAGTAGAGACTAGGGAAGAGAGTGTAAGGAAAACGGACCTGAACTGACAATCAGTAATTCTAGAAAAACTCATGAGAAGAGACTGAACAGGAGAGATTAAAGGAAATTAGATCTCCCTGTGAAAATGTCTTTCCCTTTTAGCTAATAAAAATAGCCTTTAAAATGATTTTATTTAAAACTTGAGCTTCCCCAGTTGAGCAGCTTGCCTTTACATCATCTTACATTCATTAACTTTATAAAATCTGGGGAAAGGCATGCCCCAGAAACAATTAGTTTAACTCCACTAAACAGAAGGTAACTGAGCTAATGAAACCTTGTCACTGAGAACAGTTTCTGAACTAAGGTTGTTTGCTGTGGTTGTTTTGTTTTTCTCTAATAAAATAACTTTTATGAAAAAATAATAAAAAGTATAATTTAAAAATATATCTTAAATATACAGACTTGACATGTTGATTAAGGGAACTGAATTTGTCTCCCTGTTAAAACTAACAGTAAGTGGTGATTTCACAATCTCAGCAAATTAGGATCTTTCTCTAACCAACTGAATGAATTTACCCAAAAAGATTGCAAATGCAAGTCAATTTCGTTTTCTTTTCTGCCTCAGATAAGTTTCCACTCATCCTTCTATAGTTACAAAGCACTGCTGGTTTTATACTAGATGCCAGTTACTGACAATATTTGAGATTTACAAGAAATGGTCTGGGAACTGTGTCATCATATGGAATCCCCTTTCAAAACTGTATTTGTGAAAACAAGCTGTGATTCCTTAATCAGAAGATCCCTTAATTTAAAACAAAGTAAGACCCTGGCCTTCCACATCTGCTCAATCTTATTCACCAATACATGTCTTAGAGCTAAACTACTGAGCACCAGACTTACTGACAACACAGCTCGAGGATGGGTGCTCTTGAAAAGGATCAACCGTGATCCATTCCATGATCCAATGTGGCATCAATGTGACTGGCATCTAACTGGCAGGGCTTAAAGGTAGACTTTGTGATATGAAAAAAGCACATGAATTATAAAGCACAAATGATGCTTATTGGACAATAGTTACTTCTCCTGGAAGAAAGTATAAAAGCAGAAACCATAACTTGAGTTTCCATAATTGGTTCTATTCTTTGTTACTTCCAAAACATTTTTGCAACCTGCTATCATATTAGGGTACTCACAGAAAAGCTTTCATGTTACTTTCTTTTCTCCCAAAACATACAGTGGCTTCCTCCTGCTTTCTATGTTGATTAAATTCTACTGCTTGATCATTAATTTGGATAGTAAGCTCCAACACCTGAGATCGCAAATTCAAACTCTTACTTCCTGACCACACCACTATCCCATCTACCTCTCTCATTTAGTAAATCTCACAACTACTGTTCTTCCATTGTTTTTTAACTTTTAAGTTTAGGGGTACATGTGCAGATTTGTTACATAGGTAAACTTGTGTCATGGGGGTTTGTTGTACAGATGATTTCATTGCCCAGGTATTAAGACTAATACCTATTAGTTATATTTCCTTATCGTCTCCCTCATCCCACCCTTCACACTTTGATAGGCCCCAATATCTCTTGTTGGCCTCTATGTGTCCATGTGTTCTCATCTTTTAGCTCCCACTTATAAGTGAGAACATGTGGTATTTGGTTTTCTGTTCCTGCACTAGTTTGCTAAAGAAGATGGCCTTCAGCTCCATCTGTGTTCCTTCAAAGGACATGATCTTGTTCGTTTTTATGGCTGCATAGTATTCCATGTTGTATATGTACCACATTTCTTTTATCCAGTCTACCATTGATGGGCATTTAGGTTGATTTCATTTATTTGCTATTGTGAATAGTGCTGCAGTGAACATATGCGTGCATGTATCTTTATGATAGAGTAATTTATATTACATTGGGTATATACCCAGTAGTGGGATTGCTGGGTTGAATGGTAGTTCTGTTTTCAGGTCTTTGAGAAATCACCTCACTGTTTTCCATGATAGTTGAACTAGTTCACACTTCTACTAACAGTGTATAAACATTCCTTTTTCCCTACAACCTTGACAGTACCTGTTATTTTTTGACTTTTTAGCAATAGCCATTCTGACAGGTGTGAGATAATATCTCACTGTCGTTTTGATTTGCATTTCTCTAATGGTCAGTGATGTTGAGCTTTTCTTCATATACTTCTTGGCCACATGTATGTGGCCACATGTATGTATGAAAAGTGTCTGTTCATGTCCTTTGCCCAATTTTTGGTAGGGTCATTTTTTCTTATAAATTTGTTTAAGTTTGTTATAGATGTTAGATATTAGACCTTTCTCAGATGCATAGTTTGCAAAAATTTTCTCCTATTTTGTAGGTTGTCTGTTTACTCTGTTGATGGCTTCTTTTGCTGTGCAGAAGCTCGTTAATTTATGTATATTCCATTTATCAATTTTTGTTTTGTTGCAATTGGTTTTTGGCATCTTCGTCGTGACATTTTTGCCTGTTCCCATGTCTAGAATGGTATTGCCTAGGTTTTTTTCCAGGGTTTTTACAGTTTCAGGTTTTACATTTCAATTTTTAATCCATCTCAACTTAATTTTTGTATACGGAGTAAGGTAGGGGTCCAGTTTCAGTCTTCTGCATTTGGCTAGCCAGTTGTCCCAGCACCATTTATTGAATAGAGAGTCCTTTCTCCATTGCTTTTATTGTCAGCTTTGTTCTTCCACATATTTAAAAAGTCTAGATGCTTTATTGTTTCCCTATAGATGAATCCTCTTCTGGGATTCCCTTAACTTCTATGAATTATCAATTCAAGCACTTTCTTGACTAGTTCCTTAATATTTTTGTTCTATTTGTCCTTTGTGGGATCACCTGAAAAACCCATATCTGGACCTATACATATATCTGTGTTCCCTACATTTACAACTGATGTGGATGGCCCTATGGGTTGGGCTTATTCAATGCCTATTTCTAAGTCTTTTTTCCCTTTTCTACCTCTGATATCAAAACTGAAATTTTTAAATGTTCACTTCCCTAGATTCTCTCACATCTATGAGTTTCACATGACACAACTCTGGCCAGTTAAATATAATAGGAAATTTCTGTGAAAGCTTTTGGTTTTTGTTTGTTAGTTTGTTTGGGTTTGTTGTTGTTGTTTTCACTTTCTGAGGTCTGGCAGAAAGCTTTTGCTTTTTTTGATTTAAAAAATGGTCTATACCTCCTTTCCTTCTTCTTTATTTAAATGCGCATATGAACCTTGGAGTTGCAGCAGCCCTTTTTGTTTGTTTGTTTGTTTGTTTGTTTTGAGACGGAGTTTCACTCTTGTTGCCCAGGCTGGAGGGCAATGGCGCAATCTCCAGCTCACCATAACCTCTGCCTCTCAGGTTCAAGTGATTCTCCTGCCTTAGCCTCCCGAGTAGCTGGGATTACAGGCATGTGCCACCACACCTGGCTAATTTTTGTATTTTTAGTAGAGATGGGGTTTCTCCATGTTAGTCTGGGTTTACAGGCATGAGCCACTGCGCCCAGCTCATCTTTTTAACTATGAGGAAATGGCCCAAGAAATCACCAAGACATCATCCCGACTTCACTGAGATATGGAACCTGCTCCTGCAGCCACCACAGATAGAATTATTAGTATATAAGGAAAAATAAACTATTCTTTAAGCCACAGTAATTTATGTTTCTGTTACCTGAAGAAGAGAGCATCTAACTGATATTTCTGGTCTGTTGAACTATATTGTAAAAAAATAAATAAATAAATTCCTATGCTCTTTCTACCCGTACCCTTTCCATGCCCTGGGAACTATCTTTCTACTCTCTATTTCTATGAGATCAACTCTTTTAGATTCCACATATGAATGAGGTCATGTGGTATTTGTCTTTCTGTGTCTGGCTTATTTCACTTAACATATTGCTCTTCAGGTTTATCTGTTTCACCACATGGGACAGGATTTCATTCCATTTTTAATGGCTAAATGATGTTCAATTGTGTATCTACCACATTTTCTTTACTTATTCATCAACCTAGGTATTGTTGAACACCTAGGTTGATTCCATATCTTGGCTATTGTGACTACTGCTGCAATAAACATGAGAGTACAGATATCTCTTTGACAAAATGATTTTTGGATCATTTTGGGTCCAGTAGTAGAATTGCAGAATTTTATGGTAGTTCTGTTTCTAGTTTTTTGAGGGACATCCATAATCAGACTCCATAATGGCTAATATTTAATTTACATTCCCACCAACAATGTTTAAGTGTTCCTCTTTCTCCATATCTATGCCATTATTTGTTATTTTTTGTATTTTTGGTGGTAGCCATTTGATATGGTTTGGCTCTGTGTTCCCACCCAAATCTCATCTCTAATTGTAATCCCTAGATGTCCAGAAAGGGACATGTAATCCCCATGTGTTGAAGGAAGGAAGTGATTGGATTATGGAGGCAATTTCTCCCATGCTGTTGTTCTCATGATAGTGAGTGAATTCTAACAAGATCTGATGGTTTTATAAACGGTAGTTTTTCCTGCGCTCACACACACTTCCTCTTGCCTGCCCCATGTAAGATATGCCTGCTTCCCCTTCTGCCATGATTGTAAGTTTCCTGAGGCTTCCACAGCCATGCAAAACTGCGAGTCAATTAAACCTCTTTCGTTTATAAATTACCCAGTATTGGGTAGTATCTTTATGGCAGAATGGGCTAATATACCATTCTAACTGGGGTGAAGTGATATTTCACTGTGGTTTTGATTTGCATTTATCTAATGGTTTGAGATGTTGAGCACTTTTTCATATACCTGTTGACCACTTATCTTCTATACCTAATTTGTTGAGAGTTCTTATCAGGAAGGGATGTTGAATTTTGTCAAATGCTTTTTCTGCATCTATTAAAATGATCATATGGTTTTTCCCCTTCGTTCCATTAATGTGACATATTATATTTATTGATTTGTGTATGTTGAACCATCCTTGCATCCATGGGATGAATCCTACCCCATCACGATGAATGATCATTTTAATGTGCTGTTGAATTCAGTTGGCTGGCATCTTGTTGCAGATCTGGCATCTATATTCATTAGGGATATTGGTCTATAGTTTTCTTTTTTTGTTTGGGCCTTGTATGGTTTTGGTATTAGAGTAATGCTGGCCTCATTGAAGAAACTTGGAAGTATTCCCAAGTCATTAATTTTGGGGAATTGTTTGAGTAGATTGGTATTAGTTCTTCTTTAAATGTTTAGTAAAATTCAAAAGTGATGCCATAGGGTCCTGAACTCTTCTTTGATTGGGGATTTTTATTACTGATTTCATGTTGTTACTTATTATTGGTCTGCTCAGATTTTATATTTCTTCATGATGTCAAATTTAAGATAATATTCATGATTATGTGATATCAAAAACTATTTTTAGAAAAATATAACTTTACACCCAATCTATGTTTTGCAATAATTTTATTAGTAAATAATAAAAGTTTTCTTTGGCTACATTTTATTATTTTAAAATAATAATTACTTTGACAGGAATTTTTAGGTGCTATGTAGTAAGATTTATGACCACATTCAGATATCAAGCGTAATGAAAAAGATTCAGCATTAGAAATAAAGTATTGAGAAAATGAGAAAAAAATGGAACTATTGGTACAAGATTAAAGGAAATATATCTGGAACCTACCATTACCCCTAGCCTCTTGGACTCCTCCACTCCCCTGGTCTGAAACAATGAAAGCATCATTCTATATATCAGTAAGATTCGTTATTTATCTCTTGTATTTCATTTTTATTTTTAGCTTAGGAAGAGAGGATGTTGGGAAATGAGAACTAAGATACCATTTATCAAAAATACCAACCTCAGTCACTTTTGAAATGAGAAATTTCTACCCAAGCTTGAGTAGAATAAAATTATATAACATCATTTAAGCTGGGAGTTTGAAGCCTTGGAGACTATGCTTTAATGTATTCAGCTGCATTCTATTATCTCCTGCTGCAGGCTCAGCCCCATAGACTCCTTCATTATACTCTTCATTAAAATCTATCACTAAGACCTTGAAAAGAAGTACTCTTGCTGTGCTTTTAAGTGAATACATTAAATATGTTCAATGACCCAAGGAAAGTGTTCAAGTGTCTAGAACAAAATGAAATGAATCTTTCACTTATATAGCACTAATGACACTTCAAAGTATTTGTACCTTTCAGTAGATGCTGATTCACTGTGTATGGATTTATAATACTGAACAAGCCAATGGGTACTTATTGACAAGTGCATGCTCAGCATTGCTTGGCATGGTAAACTATACATAAGAAACCCGCAATATAGTGCCTGCCTTTGGGAAAGATATGAGATTCTCATTCCTAGAGAATGAACCCAGGCCACATATATTTCAGTGCTAAATGGCTCAAGGTAACACAGATTTAAAGAGCTTCTCTGAAAATTAAGAGAAAGAAGAGGTCGTTCTAAGTGTAAGTATAGAATGAGAAAATTTTAGAGCTGAAAGATAATCTAATTTGACTTTTTGACTTTACAGAAAATTTAAATGAAGACTATTGAGGTAAAAGGAAGTGGAGAAAAAAAGGAAATAGTATTTTTCTACAACCTTATGCTCTGTACAATTCTATGCATTATTTCATTGAATTCTGGCAACAAGTCTATGAATTTGATGTTACTATGCCCATCTATAGGAAGTTCATGAGGCTGAGATGTTAACTTTTTGATGTGTAAGTTCTCAAAATACAGAAATTCAGACTTATGGTTATCTGATTCTAAATCCTTTCTTCCATAACATGAAAACATCGTATTGGCATATGTTACATGCCAAGTATATTCCTGTATGTTATCCTAAGTAATTTTAAAATAAAAGAATACTTGCCCCTTATAATTTAAAAGCCTCCCCTGCCCTTCTGCACTGATTTCTGGATAGCATTACATACAATCAAAAAGAGCTAATACACATTAATTAGCTACACATAATAGTCAACACTTTTTATTATTTCCACTGTTCTAGTTGCTTTATACATTTTCTTTCATTTAATTAAGCATCACAGCAATGCTTTGAAATAATCAGCATTGTGATAAAAGTCAACAATACGTGCCAGGCTCTGTTCTGAGATCTTTACCTATGTTAACTTATTTGATTCTCATATCAACCCTCCACCATCATGATTTTGCGGAAGGTGAAGCGTGGAGTATCTAAGTAACTTTGCCCTAGGCTACACAGAACACACAGTGGGGAAATGTCACTTGAGCCCACGTATGAACCATTGTATTCTACTGTATCTCACTGAGTAAGAAAGCAATGAAAGAGAGTGAAAGAATTAGCAATAACGTAAAGTGTTCTCCACTAAGAAATGACTAAGAAAGTTTGCCTGCTTGGCAAAGGGGTGGAGGTAGTGGAGAGAAGTGACAACAAATGGAAAGTAGAGATAATAGATGCCCACCTTTGATTAGAAAGCACCCCAAGATAGGTCGGGTGTGGTGGCTCACACCTGTAATCTCAGCACTTTGGGAGGCCGAGGTGGGCGGATCACCTAAGGTCAGGAGTTCGAGACCAGTGTGGCCAATATGGTGAAATCCTGTCTCTACTAAAAATACAAAAATTAGCCAGGCATGGTGGCAGGCGCCTATAATCCCAGCTACTTGGAAGGCTGAGACAGGAAAATTGCTTGAACCCAGGAGGAGGAGGTTGCAGTGAGCCAAGATTGTAGCATTGCACTCCAGCCTGGGCAACAACGAGTGAAACTCCATCTTAAAAAAAAAAAAAAGAAAGCACCCCTACACAAACCATGAACACATATCCAATTTTCTTCTATCACGATGAATTGGTCATGAGAACTGAAGCCACCAATATCCATTTGGTTGAACTGTCAGGACTGAGGACCTAGGCCAACTGTGTCAACATAACTTTACAATGTATTGTAGGAAATATTATATACATAGTTTTACAGTTTGCTTCAGAAAATTCTTGAAAGTCAGTTTATTTTAACTATATAAATTATTCTTTGACTTATTTGAACTACAGAACTATAAATGGTCCTATTCTCACAATAGTTTGCTCATCTGAGCTAACAGCTTACTATCAAGCAGCTGTTTACCTATCAAGACATACTTCAAGATCACCTTATTATGTCCACCAATTCTAAACAACTATATGATTGATGAATTTGCCCTGTCTCAATCAGATCCTTACATGGAAAGTCCTCCTTAAACTACTTGATCTTTAATCTCCAAATCCTATTGTTAACTCATCTCTAATCTCCCTATTGAGAAACAAACTAGACTGTATAGGTGATGCTCTCCCTACTGCAGAAGGCTAATAAGCATAGCTGTGCTTACCCGTAGGCTATTACAGTGGTCTTTTTGAAGAGTGAGCAGTTGACATATAAACAGAAGAACTGTAACCATCTGGCCACCCACATCTGACACATAGCAGACCTCATGTAGTCAGGATACATTCATTCAGTTTAGGCACACTGAATCAAGGGCCCCAAAATGGTCAAGGACATCTGCCAGGCATATTTCTTTCAACTGTTAGTATGTGTGTGAGCACACATGTGCCTACCATACCCCAAGCCAGAAGGGGTGGGAGAGAAGAGTATTTTGAAGAATTGTCAGAGAGAACCTTTCCTGGAATTCTGGCTTCCTATTTCAGGAACTTTGAACCTTAATGCTCCAACCTTTGAAGCAATAGCAACTCTTCCTTCCCCAGATCCTCATGAACTCTAGAAATACTCTATTGCAGGTGTGCTTCTGTCTAACTTGATGTGGTGAGGGAGGCAACCAAGATAAAATTTTTATCTAAACATGTGGCAGGCTCGCAGAAGGTCCCCCATGCAAGAAAAGATCAGTTGTACTTTGAGTTAGATGTAGCTCAGGGACAAAAGTAAGTATTAGTCATATGTCAAATAATATTTGCCTCTATGCTATTATCTACTTCTTCATGATAGTTGGAGACAGAATCTTATGTTATAGATGTCTATAATTTTTCTCAGGGGAGATGTGTACCAGGGAAAAATGTTATTTAAAATCTATTACTGCTTTCTATGTAACACGGTGCTTTTGAATGTTGGAGTACAAGAGTATTGGTATATATATATATATATATATATATATGGCCTATCAGGGAATTTTTATATGGTTCTGTGTAAGAAAGGGGTGTAGTAGTAAAGTAAGAAAGTAAAATAAGAAAGACTGTGTAGTTAAGAAGAAAACAGATGTTCTGAGAGAATACAAATTTACAAAAAGGAAGGATGGAGAGAGTTCCTAATTGGAATATTGACTGAGAGAATGTTGAGAAACGTATCAAATGGCAATTCATAAAATTGTGAGATATGAAACAAGAAATGAAGAAATTTTTGGCATAACATTAAATTCATCGTTAAAACAAATCTACATTATTGGCCTGTGGTTTTGCAGAACGTAAACCAGTAATTTTCCAAAGGTCATGAATCTTCAAGCAGAGAGTACATTTCTTGATGTTTTTATAAAAATGCTATATTCCTTTCCTCTATGCAAAAGTAGAGACTAATGTAAACTTGTTTCTCTTCTAATTCTGAGAGAAAAAAATTGTTGGGTTGATGATAATGATGCAATTTCTTTGTAGCAATCCCACACGTTGAAGCTTTCTGCCTTGTTGATGTACATGCGTTTGAAGTATTTTTGGAAGCAAATTTAAAGTTATTGCCCTCACTTAGATTACTATCTTCTTGAATTTACTGTTTCACACACATTTTGGAAGAAATTGCCAATAGATCTTGAATATAGCAATGTTCCAAAGTACAATTAAATTGAATTTCATGATAACGAGAACTGAATTTTCATCTATGTTGCTTTTCATTATATACCAATTAACTGCCACTGTATTTATTTGACCACCTGAAAGTTCTCAAGAATTGATTTGTACATAAAATTAATAGCTTTCATAATTGTCATTAATTATTATCAATTTTACCCTTAAGATGATATTTATATATTCTTCAACTGAATGATAAAATTCCAATACATGAAACACATTTCAGGGTGCATCTATCTAGAATGTGTACCTAAATTTGAAAGTGAGTAGTCAGATATTAACAATAAATCTTCATGACACATCTTGTTCTTGTTCCTGAGATTCAATTTGATGGCAACCTAAAAGATTGCAAGGATTTTACAATCATTCAACATGCAGTATAAGTTCAGGTAAATAAATAAGTAAGACAGGCATTCAGCTTATGAGTTCCCAAGGCTAAGCCAAAGGCCAAAAGCAAATAGTAGCTTTTCACCAATGAACAAGGTCAAGGCTAATTTTGATATAGGTCAAGTTATTGTGCTTGTATTATGTCTTTGCAGAGTTCAAGAATCTATTCCCGAAACAGGAAAACAGACAGTTCAGGGATTGAAACAAAAAGGCTTTATTTGTTTATAAACAGTTTTATAAACTCAAAGTTGTAATACAGTTGGCTGCATATATTTAAGTATACAAATTGAAACATTTTGACATGTGTATATTTCATGAAACCATCACCAGAATCAGAAAAAGAACATATCTGTCCACCAGGCATGGTGCCACACGCCTGTAATCCCAGCACTTTGGGAGGCCGAAGCGAGGGGATCACTGGAGGTCAAGAGATTGAGACCATCCTGGTCAACATGGTTAAATCCTGTCTCTACTAAAAATACAAAAATTAGGTGGGCATGGTGGCGCGCACCTGTAGTCCCAGCTACTAGAAAGGCTGAGGCAGGAGAATCACTTGAACCAGGGAGTCGGAGGTTGCAGTGAGCCGAGATCTCGCCACTGCACTCCAGCCTGGTGACAGAGTGAGACTCCATCTAAAAAAAAATGAAAGAACATATCTGTCAATCCCCAACGCTTCCTTGCCCCCTGCTTCTTAATTCCTACCTCCTGCCCACTTCATTCTACCACAGCCTTCCCTGTCTCTAGAAAACTTCTGATCTGTATTTGGTCACTATACCTCGCATTTCCTAGAATTTTATATTAATCCATTAATAAAATAATTTTTTATGTGGCCTGAGTTCCTACACTTAGCATAATGATTTTGAGACTAATTTATATTATAATGTATATTGATAGTCCATTCTTCTTTATTGCTAAGAAGTGTTCTTTTATGTGGAGATACAACAATGGGTTTAACCATGGAGATGCCGATGGACACTTGGATTGTATCCACTTTTTTATTATTACAATAAAGTTGCTATTACTATTCACATACAGTTCTTAGTAGGAGCATATATTTTCCTTTATCTTGAGAAAATACTTGGGAGTGGAATGACTGAATCATTTGATAGCTATTTTATTGTCAAACTGGTTTACAAATATGTTGTACCATTTACATTCTCACCAGTAGTACTTATGAATACCAATTACTGTTTGAAGTATTCAGTTCCTTGCAGCTATAGGACTTGCAGATTGAATCAAGAAAAATATAGGGAAACGATATGAAAGTACAAATATCAGGAATGAGAGCAATGACATAATTATAGACTTTACATATAATATTATGTAAGTATAGTAAGGGGATATTACGGATAATAGGTCTAGCTTTTTATTCAACCTGACAAACTCTGACTTTGATTTATGGTATTTAGAACATTTACTTTTAATATGATTATTAATATGGTTAGGTTTAAATCTATCATCTTGCTATTTATTTTCTATTTTTCTATGTGTTCTTTATTCCCTTTTTCCCATTTTTCCTGCCTTCTTTTGGATTAAGTACTTTTTATAATGCCATTTTATCTCCTTTGTTTGGTTATTTTAGGTGTTGTTTGGGGTATTTAAAATACAGCCACTATAACTATTATAGTCTACCTTCATGAGCTATTATTTCACATCATATTTAGCTTAAAAATGTTACAGTCATATTTCCTCTTCCAGCTTTTGTGCTATTTGTCACAAATTTTGACTTCATGTATTTTAGAACATCTAGAATAGATTGTTATTATTTTTATTTGGATACCCATTACCTTTGAAAGATCTAAATAATAAAAACCTACATATTGATCCATGTAATTAGCATCTCTTCTTCATTCCTGTGAGTGAAAAAAATCCATGTTTTAATTCAGTATCATCTTTTTGCTTGACTTTCAAAATTTCTTAAAATGTGGGTATGCTGATCATTAATTCTTTCAGCTTTTGCATATCTAAAAAAATCTTTATTTCATCTTAGGTTTTTAAAGATACTGTTGCTAGGTATACAGAATTCTAGGTTGACAGATTTTCTTTTGCTGCTTTAAGGATATTGCTCCATTGACCTCTTGGTTGCATTGGTTCCTATGGAAAATATGTTGTCAATCTTATCTTTGATACTCTGAATTTGACATCTCTTTTTCCCTTCTACTTTTAATTTTTTTCCTTATCACTGTTATAAACAATTTTATTATGATCTTCTTTGCTTAATTTTGTTATTGTTGTTTTACTTGAAGATTACTGATATTCTCAGATATTTGACTTTATATTTTTATCAAACTTTAAAAAATTTTCAAACATTAATTCTTCAGATATATTTCCTCCTCACTCCTTTCTCTTCCTCAGGCACTCCAGTCACAATGTATTTTAGACCACTTGAAACTGTGCCTCTGCTACAGGTTACTATGCTGTGTGCATTTTCATTTTTTTTTTTTTTTTCTGGAGATGGTGTCTTGTTCTGTCACCCAGGCTGGAGTGCAATGGCACGATCTCAGCTCACTGCAACCTCTGCCTCCCAGGTTCAAGCAATTCTCCTGCCTCAGCCTCCCAAGTAGCTGGGATTACAGATTACAGGCACTCACCACCACACCTAATTTTTTTTTTGTACTTTTAGTAGAGATGGGGTTTCGCCATGTTGGCCAGGCTGGTTTCAAACTGCTGACCTCAAGTTATCTGCTCACCTTGGCCTCCCAAAATGCTGGGATTACAGGCATGAGCTACCGTGCCCAGCCACTGTGTGCATTTTCAAAAATTCTTATTCTGTAAGTTTTATTCTTGATATTTTTTATTGCTATGTCTTTCCGTTTACTAACCTTTTCCTCTGAAAAATTTAATCTATTCTTTTCTTTTTCTTTCCTTTTTTTTTTTTTTTTTGTTTGAGACAGAGTTTCATTCTTGTTGCCCAGGCTGGAGTGCAATGGCGCCATCTTGGCTCACTGCAACCTCCACCTCCCGGGTTCAAGTGATTCTCCTACCTCAGCCTCCCAAGTGGCTGGGATTACAGGCACGTGCCACCACGCCCAGCTAATTTTTGTATTTTTAGTAGAAACAGGTTTCACCATGTTGACCAGGATGGTCTCAATCTCTTGACCTCTCGATCCGCCTGCCTTGACCTCCCAAAGTGCTGGGATTATAATTTTAATCTATTCTTAATCCTATCCAGTAAAAGTTTTCATCTCAGAATATGTAGTTTTTATAATTTGTTCTATTTATCTCTACTTAAATTTCTTTTTTTTCTTTTTTTTAACATAGAATGTAAGTAGCATAACTGTTTTTAATATCCTTGTGCTCACTATCACATCTGTGCCATTTCTGGATCATTTTTGATTGATTCTTCTTCTCATCATATTTCACATTTTCCTACTTTTTTACAAGCCTGATTGTTTTTAATTGGGTGCCAAACATTGTGGTTTTCTTTTTGGAGAACTTTATGTTTTTATAATCCTATACATATATTTGTGCTTTGTTGGGGGATATAGTTATGTTACTTAAAAACAGTTTGATCCTTTTATGTTTTCAGTTTTTTAGGTGGAACCAGGGCTGTGATTAGTCCATAACTCTCCAGAGGCAAGGCCTATTTGAGTACTGTACCCAATGTCCCATTAATTTGAGGATTTTCAATTTGGTTAGTTCTGCAGACACTATTCCTGCTCTTTAATTCTTGTTTATGACTCTTTCCCCAGCCTTAGGAAGTTTCCTCACATGCACACATTTTTTGATCAATACTCTGCTGAATACATAAAGACATTTCCATGTGTTTCTACAGTCTTCTATTCGCTTAGTTTTCTTCTATTACTTTGGCTTGGAAACTCCAGCTGCCTTGGTTTCTATGGACTCTTAGCTCTGTCTCCTCAACTCAGGGACTCCACAGCACTTTGTCTGGGTTTATCTGCATTGCACTACAGCTGAAAACTAAATTATGCAATAACCTGAGTTAATTGCTTAGTTTGCCTTGTTTGTTTTTTTTGTTTGTTTGTTTGTTTTTTGTTTTTTTGCCTCTCAGAGATCAGTGTTCTTTCTCTGATGTCCAGTACTGTAAATAGCATGTTTTTATTAATTGTATTCATTTATGTGTTGTTTTACTCAGGAGAGCAAATTCAGTCTTTCTTACTCCATCTTGGCCAAATGTTGAAGTCTCCAGATTTATTGGTATTATTATTTTAGTGACATTAGTGTACCAATAAGGGTAACCCATTTAAAATGGTCCATCATCAGCCATTTTCTTCCAACAGAAAAAGGAGTGCCTCATGTCTAATTTAGTTTTCGTTTATACAGACTGCACTGCATCTGGAAAGAATGAGGAGCAACTGTTTTGTTATATATATATATCCAATGTTCCAGTGTTATACATGTTCTACATATTCTAATTCCTGGGGAAACATCTAAGGAAAGAAATAATTGGCAGGATACAACATTCTGTCATATAGATGTACCACAGTTTATTTATCCATTCACGTATTATGAATAAAGCTGCTATAAACATTTGTATGCAGGTTTTTGTGTGAACATATGTTTTTTATTTATTTGGACAAATACCAAGGAGCACAATTGCTGGCTCATGTAATAAGGCTATGTTAGTTTTGTAAGAAACTGCAAAACTGTCTTCCAAAGTGGCTGGATTATTTTGCATTCCCAATGAACAGAGTGCCTGTTTCTCCACATCCTCACCAGCATTCAGTGTTATCTGAATTTTGGATTTAAGGCATAGGCGTATAGTGGTATCCTATTTGAAACTGGGACTGTAATCTAGCATTGGAGTCTGTTGTTTTTAACCACTATCTGCCACTGCTTCTTCAGGTTAAGATCAAATCTCTGACTTGTGGACTGAACCCCATACCTTCTAAACTCAAAAAGGGGCTTTGCTTTATTCTGCAATATTATTTCCTCCCTTTTTAATGGATCATTCCCTTCAGCATATAAGCATGCTTTAATCCTTTTTAATTTAAAAAAATAAATAAATCCTTAGGTTCACCATTGTTTCCTTAATCTTTGCCTCCCTTCCTGGCAAAATTTTTCCAAAGATTTCTCTTTACTTGCTGTCTATATTCTTCACCCTAATTATCTTGATACTGTGCTTTCTTTCTCATCGTTTGATTGTTAATGTGATCAATAATTTCCATTTAACTTTCAGCATTGGTTGACATACTAGATTCCTTATTTATTCTTGAAATGTTTTTCTGCTTGGTTTCTAGGATACCATACCTTTTAAATTTATCTCCTTACTACATTGGTCCATTGCGTATATATTTATTTTATTAATTCTTCTCATGCCCTAACTTTTATGTGTTTAAGTGTCCTCTTGACTCACCCTTCATTTAAATACTCCATGCCCTAGATGATAACATTTATTTCCACAACTTTAAATACTATCTTCTATCTGATAATTCACAAATTTACCACTCCAACCCTTCCATATGCCCTCAGATCAGAGACATGTCAAACTGGACACTTGACACTTAGGTATGAATCTAACACTTATAAAGTCCAAAATGGAATTCTATTTCCCTCCAAGCCAAAACTTGCTTCTCTCATGGATGACCATTCACTTTATGCTTCTGCCAAAACATATAAATCATCATTTATTCCTCTTTGGCTCACATCCAAAATCCAAGTTAAAACAAATTCTATTAGCTTAGCTTTCAACATACACCTTACATCCAGCAACTTCTCACCACCTTTACTACTATTGTCCTCAGGTCCTCCATGTTCCACAACTTCAGGGTACAACTTTCATTTGAAATACAATGAGAATGTTGCCCTAGAGTTTCCCAGTTCAATGGACTTGATAAGATCATTATACACCCTCATCTCTTGCATTGATGTTGCAATAGCCTCCTTGCAGTGCTTTGCTTTTTGAGGAAGGCAAAACTTGCAGAGTGAGAAGAATTGATAGCTCACACATTCTACATCCTTTTCATCATTGAGGTTAGTTCTCATTTGTAATCAGTGTTTCCTGAACTGAATCTCTTGGTTCACTACTCCTGAGAGATATTAATAAAGAGTTTCATGGCCAAATGTGTTTGAACATGATCCTTAATATAACCCTCCTCATGAAGATTCATAAAGTAGTTTAGCATATGATAGTCTATGAGAAGGCCTGCAGGAAAGAAAATTTAACTTTAAGCAATTTTTTCCTAATCTTATTCATAACAATATTTTCCCTCACTTTTTGGGTAAAGAAGAATGTTAATATCTTCTTCTTCATCTGGTCTCTTAAGAATAAGCTCTGTGTTCCTATCTATGAGAGGAACACATTGAAGTGAATACATTAACTCTGTTCATTATCTCATTTTCCCTTTAACATGCATGTTGGAGTCTCAGCTGTATAAAATCTGGTTTATATTTGCACTGTGGTTATTTTACCTCAAAATTAGGAAATAGGCTCCATGCTGACTATGTTAATTCCTAACTAATTTCTCAGTAACAAGGACAATGACCCCTTCTCTGATTCCTGTTTCCAGCCATTAAGTCTGTCTAAGTCAAATCTTCTAACATGATGGTAGTGGGGAGAAGGAGAGTGTTCTCCCTGTCTCTCAATTCTAGGTTCTTCATGGATCCCATGACATGTGAATCAAATTAGGGTAGCACATAACCTCATATCTCTTGAACAATGAGAAAGAAGGAATCCTTATCTAGACTTCAGGTTGAAATCATATCTTCTAGCACATTTTAGCCTAAACTCTGAACTTTGGGATGGTTTTGTGCTGCTAGACATTACTCTCTAAATTGCATTGATCTCTAAATTTTTATCACATCTAAGAATGTGTGCTCTATGAGTTAAACCCAACTGTATGTGAATCTTAGGGCCCCTGACCTCCGAAATATTTCATGAGCTGAGCATAGAAAACACTTGTTATTAGAAAATTCCAATATCAGATGTTACAGCTCAGAATAAATTTAATTCACTATTTGTTGTTTTTCCCTGAGATGTTAACATTTAAACTCTATCTCTGTGCAAAGAATGAGATGATTTGTTTCTTATTAAAAGAGTCTCAAGTGCTTTGGTATGATAGTGGACAAGAGTCTGAAGGCCAGAAAATGAACATGGCATTTAAGCAACATTAACCAAAACACAAATATGCAGCTTTTGTGCTAACTCTGACTTCAAACACTTCTCAGTGCTCAGGAACTAGTGATACTTGTGTAACATCTTGGGGAAGAAAAGATAATATAATAAATTTTACATACCCCAAAAGATTGTCATTTACAAAAAAGTGCTTCCTTTACTTAAATAAGATCAGACAAGTTCATATACATACCTATATTTGCATAGCTGCTAAATTTATTAGATTATATTTTTATCTATGTGTGGAAAATTATGGTCAATTAAATTTTTGTTTGGAAGTTTTCAACTATGCCTTTAGACATGAAGTATATACTGAAGAATCATTTTCTTCCTTCTTAACACCTGAGACCTATTTCCACTTAAAATGTTCCTTTCTCTTCTGCTCTGAGGAAAGAAACTTAGTTATTTGCAGTATATCACAAGTGAACCATGTTGTATAAATAATTTTCTCCTTAAAACACCTGTACTTATCCATAAATTAGTTAATGAGTATAAATCATCCGTTTTCCTTCTGTTATGTTAATTGTGGTATCTTACTAGTGATTTCTTGTATGACCAAATAATCTACTTCTCATGTAATGTTCTCACACTTTTAAACAAAATAATCTTTCCAGATTTTTCTGGGACCCTAAAAGAGAACTTGTTCCAGTCGCTCTATTTCTCCTATTAATTCACTGTAAAACTTTTAGTAAACCATTTTAAATCTGTCTCAGTTAGCTCATAAATGAAATTGAGCATCTCTTATCCAAAATGCTTAAGAACGAAAGTATTTCATAGTTTAGAACTTTTCAGATTTTGGAATATTTGCATACACATATACTCACAATGAGATATCTTGGGGATGGGGCCCAAGTCTAAACACAAAATGTATTCATGTTTTATATATACCTTATATGCATAACCTGAAGGTAATTTCATGCAATATTTTAAATAATTGTGTGCATAAAACAAAGTTTGTGTACACTGAACTATGTGAAAGTAAAGGTGTCCCTATCTCTGTCACCCATGTGGACAATCTGTGGTTGTTTGGCATCACCATTATTCCTGACTCTGAATTTATATGCTACCAACAAGCAATCATTTTCTCACACTTATTCACACATAGGTACTTAACAGTAAAAAAAATAATGGACATGTCATAAATACAGTAAAACAATAACGTGTTCAGGGTAACTGAGCAGCATAGCAGCTGCACCAGATACCTGTATCAGCTGTTAAACAACAGCAACAATAAACACCAGCAGGCTCTCAGTCTCCACCTAGGATGTTCTGTTTGATTAAAATGCACTGTACACTGTGTTTGACTTTCTTAGGTGAGAAGAAATATCAGAAGCAGTCGAGAAACCAGGAAGTGGGTGGGTCCTGTAGAGATGAAGAGACATTCTGCTGAATGACTTTTTAAAATGTTTTCTTCAAAGTCGTCTGCTTCACTAACAACGGTTTTTGTCTTAGAAGTCTCCCTTTGATTTTATAAACTGACACATCTGCTTCTTCCAGCTTACTGAACTCTGAAGGGATATTTTTTGCATATGTAATGAGGTCAGACATCATTTTTTTGTGCACTTGACAAATGGAATCCTTCAAAGCCATGACCTTGTTCATCATCATTAGTGAACATAGTCTCAGGCCCGAGGCTGTACCAGGAATAAACCGGAATAAGTGTCTTTAGTCACTGAGTTCTAAGCATTGGTAACAGCATATATGGCATCCTTCATGCTAAACACCTTTTGAAAACCTTCTGCGTCCATGCCTTTGTTCACTGCTGTTAGCCTGCTGTTCAAGAAAGTACTTGTATATTTACTCTTCATTGATATAAGGATACCAGGTTGCATGGCTGAATTCATGAAGTCAAATTTGGGGGAAATTTCATGGCATCAATATTATTTTTATGAGACTTTCAGCTGGAAGATGAGAAGAATAGTTGTGAAAGAATAGTACAACCTTGCAGTTGTCATCCAGTTCTGCCTCCCTACATTGAGCATGAGCCACTAGTACAAAGCATTTGTGAAAACAATCAGTAAAGATAGCTCTGGTGATCCATTCTTTTTTGTTAGCATAATAAACTAGTAAGCAATTTATTTCTTGAAAACAGTGAGAGTGCAAGCTTTTGCCTATCATAACAAGTTTATGGTTATGCATGCCTGCCGCATTAGCACATCCCAGTTTTACTGTCCTTGGTATCCTTAATTCCTGTAAAGGCTGTCTCATCAGCTGTAACACCAAATTAGTGATGTTTCATCAGTATTACAGACTTCTTCTGGCATCAGATTTTCATCAGCAGTGACCCCGTCAAACTCTTCAAGGAATTTCTCCACTGCTTCATTATCAGCAGTGCTTTATTACCAAAAATCTTTAAAAATTTGATGCTGTGTCTTCACTTAAATTTCTGCAATGAAACTGTTGAATCACAGTTCCATCCAATGTATAGATCTTTGCTTGTTTCATCATCAGCATACCATTAAGTGGCATGTATTACTGTGATGTTGATGGATCCCCTCTTTCAATGCACAATCAGGATCTTCACTTTCAGCTTTATGCAGTATTTTTCTATTTTTCATGAACTTCTGTTCATTGCTTTCAGCATAGAATTTCAACAGTCTATCCTTCTGTTTCTTCAGGTCAATATAGGGTGGTCATTCTAACACCATACTCTTCCGTAAGATGTTTCACACCTACATTACTTTCCAGTTTCTCCAATAGGTTGAATCCCTGTGCTATAGATAAACATAAATGTTCCCTGTTTTTTTTTTTTTTTTTTTTGGAGATGGAGTCTTGCTCTGTCACCCAGGCTGGAGTGCAGTGGTGCGATCTCGGCTCACTGCAAGCTCTGCCTCCTGGGTTCATGCCATTCTCCTGCCTCAGCCTCCCGAGTAGCTGGGACTACAGGCGCCCGCCACCTCGCCTGGCTAATTCTTTTTGTATTTTTAGTAGAGACGGGCTTTCACTGTGTTCGCCAGGATGGTCTCGATCTCCTGACCTCGTGATCCACCTGCATCGGCCTCCCAAAGTGCTGGGATTACAGGCATGAGTCACCGCCCTCGGCCGTTTTTGGCGTTTTCAACAGTGCCTTTACACTGCAGAATGAATAAGCAAAAAACACAATGAGAAATGCACATAGAGCTTAGCACTACTTGGGGCATTAAAGAGAACCTGCCATTGACATGTATGGTCTGCACGTGTGCCATTCTATTACCCTTTGTAGGCGTGCTTGCATCGGGGAATCTGGGTGTGTGAAGACAAGATATACTGCAGCTGAAAAAGGCTGGGAGGGTCTTTATTCACTTAGGGATGCTGAATAAACTGTGTTGTGTGCCTGTGTTTTGACTGTGACTCATCACATAAGGTCAGGTGTGGAATTTTCCACTTGTGTGTGGCATCATGTTGGTGCTCAAAAAGCTTTATATTTTGAAGCTTTTGGGGTTAGAAATGCTCAACCTGTACTATTTCTTCATAATCGCTTGTGGGATGTTTACTTGACATAGATTGAGTGGAGGAAGGTTAATGAGACCTTGAGATAATTGTTTCTTTTTCTTTTCTTTCTTCTCCATCCCCTAAATGGTACATTAAAGTATACTTTTCTCCTGATTGTTCCTGTATTCACTTATCCTGTCTTTACCTGCATTAAAGACTTCTCTTACAAAGCACATAAGCTGTAAGATTACTGCTCAAGCATTATTGGAACTGGTGAATTAGGCTTTCCTAAGAAACTCGTTCCCATTCAGATCAAACCCACAGCCATGTCACTCCACTCCACTTGTGTGCCCGGTGGGACCCTCAAAGCTTCTGTTGATTGTGGAGTCTCCATTGTAAGTTGCCTCAGGAAGTTGCCTTAAGGTCAAAGGCCTTGATGGTACTTAACCCAGAAAAAAGAAATGTTATCTTATTGTAGGATATAGAAATGTGACCTCTTCAATGAATTTTAATAATCAAATATTTATTGCAGCTTTATTACTATGATCTATTTTACTTTCAATATTTTTATTTCCCTTTGAAAAAATCTTCTGTTTATTTTTTCTGTTAAATCTTTCCAGCATTAAATCTATTATTTTTGGCTTAAGAATCAAAATCCCCTCGTCAAAGGAAAACTTTACTTATCTGACTAATTTTGGCTAGTGTACATAAGAATATGAGGAAGAGGTGACTGGGAATGTCTTAATCGAATTAGGACTGAATTTACAATAACTCCTGGCAGAATATGTGAGGGAAAAATCAAGCAGAAAATGATGAAGCGGTTTCATAAACCTCTTGGCTTTGGCATATCTTGAAACAAATACATGATTTATTAATATTATTTTAGCCATACTAAGCAAAATGCTCACCATTAAAAGGACATTTTCTAGGAAGAAGATAAATACTGTCATTATTGAATGACTAGCAGCATTGTTTTGTAACTGTTAATAAGAATGTTTTTTATATAGATTTGTATACCTTAAACATTATATATTAGAATATCTGTGAATACTAATAGGTGATCAATGCATTGATTACCTAGAGTGTATTCTACTCATTAGTATACATGTATGATTTTTGTTTAGCTCATGTAGATTTATTTCAAATATTAAATGTGGAGGGCTTTTTCATAGTAAATTATAAGGCAAGAATATGCTATGAGTATTAAATTTTAATGTAATAATCTTGAACGAAAATTTACCTAAAACTGTTTTGCATCTGGAGCTGCATTTTAGCCACATTGCATCAGGAAAAACAATGAATGACTAAAATAAACAGAGGACAGCAAAAAATTCAACACAAAAGAGCTTGAAGTTCAGATGCCAAAGGTTATTAGGGGGAAACAAAAGTAGAACTGAGGACGAACTTGTATCAGAAAGAAATTACACCCAGAGAAACCAAAGTCAGGGAAAAGTAAAGCAGAAGGCAAAAACAAGGGACCCAAGACACTTCAGCAGCTTAGCTTGGAGAAGATGTAGACTTGCTTGTGTTCCTGCAACAGGTGTCCCAGTGGCGTTGCTTCTACTGATCTTAACTACAGATGCTGTAAAACTTAGAAGTTACAAATACTTAGAGTAAAAAAACTTGAGTGAAAACAATCATTATTAAGTGCTTATGACATATATTATCTCATTAGTCTTCTCAACTACACCTTGAGGTAGGTGCTCTTATGTCCGTTTGCTAGATGAGGAAAATGAGACTTCACATGGCTGGTTAACTCAACCCGACTTATCCAGATGGAAAGTAGCAAACTAGAGTCCAACCTGAGGCCTGCTTAGTTTCAAAACTTTCTCTTATGTTGATATACAGAGCAATGCCAACAAAGGTATTAGCCTGTGTACTCTAAAGAACAGTGAAATTAAATAAAATAACTTTTTAAAATTACTTGACTACTTTTAAAAAAGTATTTTTGTTTTATTTGCCTTAAACCTATGATAGCAAATGTTTACATTATTTGGATGCTGGACCAATGCAATGCTATGTACATACAGTTGTCCCTCGGTATCTTCAGGGGATTGGTTCCAGGATTCCCTTTGGATACCAAAATCCATGGATGTGAATAAATTTGCTAACTATATAAATATACATGTATAGGAACTTATTTGAATCTAATTTAAATAAAAGAAGTACTTTTTTTTACATATAACCTGTGCATATCCTCCCGTATACTTTAAAACATCTCTAGATTACTTATGATATCTAATACAATAAAAATACTATGTAAATAATTGTTCACTGTATTGTATTTTTATTTGTACTATTTTTATTGTTGTATTGTTATTTTTTACCTTTTTTCAAATATTTTCAATCTATAATTGGTTGAAATCTGAGGATACATAACCCACGGATACCAAGAGCCTACTGTGCTTGCATTGACTGTTTTTATTTCTTTGCATATGGAGGAAATAATGAGATTCAGGGATTAGTGGGGATCCCTGACTTACAGCCAGTTGGCTATATACAGATAACCAGGGACTTGAGTTCTCAACTTTTGTCTCCATGAAAAAAATAACATATAAAAGGCCATATGTAGTTAAAGGAAATTTTTGGCATATTCTAAAGATAAATTTAAGTTGATTAAGTCCTCAATAATCCTATTTAGTGATGAGTCAGAATGACTAACACACTCAACTTCTTTTCACATAGGTTCCTGCCTTCTTGGTACAAATTTAAGATATTAATCTACAATTGTAAAAGATTAAGAATGGCTTTCCTGCCAGACATTTAAAAATTTCTCTGCAAAAGAGTAAGATTGACAGCTGTTTGTGGGGATTTTTGGCCTTGTGCAATAAGGGAATGGAAGTCACTCTCGTGGGAGTAAAACCACTGCAAGAAGGAAAATAGAGGACATCATTATATCTGAAAAGAGTTTGTACCAAAAAATAATTATCATTAATATCCACCTAGAGTGAGACAGTAAGGTTTCCCTGACATTTTGTAAAGAAAAAATAGGAAGGTCATAAAATCCTATCTCCCTGGTGTATAATAATTTGCCAATTTTCGCTACATTAGAAGTTGGTAATAGTCCTCTGATATGTTGTTGAATTATTTTTTTTCCAAATTAGCTAATGTTGGGAGGGAGATATTTTTAATATTGAAAAATAGTCTTCCATAAAAAAACTCATGTGTGAAATGTAACATTCCATTCTTTCTACTGGGAGAGATAATAAATCTAGATGCTCCCCCTCCCCATTCCTTGACAGTATAAATTTTTCTCTGTTGATTTTCTGGTTCTCTTTTTGAACTGTTAATTAGTCAAACACGAATAGTACTTATATGATTTCTCCATGCTATAGTTGATCTGGATATAATGGGTTTTCAGAAAATAGTTTTTTAAAATTCCTTCCTATACAGTAGTTTCCCCTTGTCCATGTGGGATGTCATGCAAGACTCCTTATGGATGCTTGAAACCTCAGATAATACTGAATCTTGTATATACTATGAACAAGTTTCTCTCTCCTTTACAATTTCAGAAGCTGGTACTACATTTCTTTTTTGAGATGGAGTCTCGTTCTGTTGCCCAGGCTGGAGTGCAATGGTGCGATCTCAGCTCACTGCAACCTCCACTTCCTGGGTTCAAGCGATTCTCATGCCTCAGCCTCTGGAGTAGCTGAGATTACAGGCGTGTGCCACCATGCCCAGCTAATTTTTGTATTTTTAGCAGTGATGAGTTTTTGCCATCTCTGGCCAGGCTGGTCTCAAACTCCTGACCTCAAGTGATCTGCCTGCACTGGCCTCCCAAAGTGCTGGGATTACAGGTGTGAGCCACCGTGCCCGGCTAGTACTGTTTCTTGTACAGTGTGCAGAAGGATGACACAATTAAACCTCTTTTCTAATAAGTTACCCAGTCTCAGATATTTCTTTTTAGCAATGCAAAAATGGACTAACACAAGGACTTTCACCTTTTCACTTAAAGGAAGCACTTCACAGCTTCTTTTGGCAAATCCAAACTCACTAGCCTTGAATTTTGGGACCACTGTTAAGTAAAAAAGGGTTACTTTAACACAAGCACTGCGATGATACTGCCGACAGTTGATCTGGCAGTCAAAGCAGTCACTAAGTGACTAACAGACAGGCAGTATATAGAGCATGGGTACTCTGGACAAAGGGATGATTCTGGTTCTGGGTGGGCTGGAGAGGGACAGTGCAATATTTCATCACACTATTCAAAGATGTCCAATTTAAAACTTAAAGTTAATTATTTCTGTAATTTTCCATTTACTATTTTTAAACTGTGGTTGACCACAAGCAGCTGAAACCATGGAAAGTAAAACCACAGATAAGGGGCAGGGGGAACTACTGTAGTGTGATAAGAAATATATTTGTAGGGGGAGAGGGGGAGGGATAGCATTAGGAGATATACCTAATGTTAAATGACGAGTTAATGGGTGCAGCACACCAACACAGTACATGTATACATATGTAACTAACCTGCATGTTGTGCACATGTACCCTAAAACTTAAAGTATAATAAAAAAAAAAGAAGAAATATATTTGTTCTTTGTCCCAGTGCCTAGCACAGAGCTCCTAAAACTCTTGAAATTTCCCTGATCAGAGAGTCTTCTTTTATGCATAAAGAGCTCCTTTCCACAGCAGAATGTATGCTAATTAGTTGACTTTGGATGGGATCCCTACATAGCCTCAGGTTGGGGCTGGTTACCAGAAAGACCAAGTGATTAGAGGGTGGAAACTTTCAGCCCCACCCTTGACTTTTAGGGAGGGAAGAAGGGCTGGAGACTGAGCTCTATAAAAACTCTTGAATAACAGGAATCAATGAGCTTTAGAATTAGTGAACTTGTCCACCCATGGAGGATGGAGATGGAAGCACCTCTGCTTGGAAACCCTTCTGAACCTCACGTTATGTATCTCTTTGTATGGACGTTCATTTGTATCCTTTATAATAAACCAGTAAACATAAGAGAAGCATCTTCTTGAGTTCTGTGAGGCATTCGAGGAAATTACCAAACCTTAGGAAGGGATCAGGAGAATCCTGAATTTATAGCCAGTTGGTGAGAAGTACCGGAGGCCCAGGATTTATGACAGACACCTGAAGTGGGGGTAGTCCTGTGGGACCAGGCCTTTAAGCTGTGGGATCTGAGCTAACTCTGGGTGTCAGAATTGAACTGAGTTGTTATACACCCAGCTGGTGTCCAGAGAATCAGAGAATTGGTTGTTGGAGTTGGAAAATCCCTCAGACTTCCCAAGTTTCCCTTTGCACATTTTTAACCTATTACTCATACTTATGGAAAGAGCAGTAGCTTCATTGATGAAACAAACATTGCTAACCAGTATTACTGCTTCACTATGTGCCTTCAGACAATTAATTTGGGCTTAGTGAACGGTATTTAGAGACTCATGAGAACGAGGCAATAGCCAAGATACACTTGGAAAACAGTAAATCTTGAAATCGAAATGATGAACTAGTCCTATCATCACCTTGAATTGATAAATGAGAATAACATTCCTTTAAGGTTATTCACTCTAGTGTCATGTTAAGTAGCTCTCTCACTGACTTTGGTTTAGATACTTTCTGAATATGCCATTCTCTACCCATTTTCATAGTCAAACAGTGAGTTAAAATATTTAGGCTTTCCTTCTAAATCATTTTCTCCATTGTCTAACTTTTTACTGCTGGTGTTTATTTTTTATTTTTGAGTTATTTCTAGCATTTCAGGATCCTAGTGGCCTTCCTGTCTGTGCAACTCACAATACACAGCCAGCACTGGGCGTGCCCAGTGAGGTAAGACAATAAGAAACTGTCCATGGCATGGCCTTTAAAAAAAACTGTAATACTGTGTTGGAATCATTCCAAACATCACAATTGCGGTTTGTCACATCTTATAGATCTGAACCAAAATTATTCTTTTTTTAAAGATGTCATCACACATTTATTGGGGAGGTAAGGCAATAAATGGATCATTTAACACGAATATAATTTTGCACAGAACACTTGTCTGTGAAGGAACAGGAAACAATGTGTTTGTTGAAAAAAATCTACTTTGGGTCAAGCATTACTAATTAATATTGATTGCTTTTTTACTCTGCATATGAATCCTCATCATTGGTATTACAGGTCCATAATCCCTTATATGAAATCCTTCCAGCTAAATATGTCTCAGGATTCCGAAATCTTTGGGTTTTAGGCCTGGGGTGTCTTTCTGCGGTAAACAACATTAATCCTTCCTCAGTGAAATGTATGCATATCTATACAGGATAGAATAAGTAAAGGCTGTAAGTAGCCCCACATCAGTGCTAGTCAGGTTTTCACATAATGGATTCGGGTCACATCAGGTTTTTCTGCAAAGTAAGAAAAAAATGGTTTCTAGTGGTTTAGGGGTTTCAGAATTGTGAATAAGGGATAGTGAGCCTGTACTACCCTAGTTCTAGGAAGGGAAACTTGGCATCTAGAGCGGTTACTACAACTTAAAAATACAGAATTTAAACCTAGACTTGTCTTGATCCAACGATTGTTGTTGCTCTGTTGAACCTAAATTAAGGATTATGAAGTTGTGTTCCTTCTGTAAGAGTAATTAAAGAATTGGGTTCTTCAAGGGACACTAAAAATGAAAGCTGTAAAAGATTATCCATTATTGAATCAATATTTTTAATACCTTTGAACAACTTTCCAATGTGATCACCAATCACAAAATCACAGGAAAGGTTATTTTTCCATGTTTTAGAAGTTAATTTTTATTCAATAAAAGGAAAGCTTCTCTGCTTTCCCCACTTATCTAATTTCAAATTAACTCAAGTGGCTGTCAAAGAGATTGCTTTGACTCTGAAAGTTTGATGGTAGATTAGATTTGAAGGACCCAGGAAGCTATTATTTTCATGGCAATCCTTGTGGCCTGTTAATTAATTATGATTTATGTTCATCTGTGTCCCTACCCTACAAAGACCTTTTTTAAAAGCCTACTAGAGGGTATAGGCTATTAACAAGGTATTAACTGGATATCACTGACACAATGACCATGCAGTTTTGCCTGGGCAAAAAAAAAAAAGCTAGTATGCTATTTGACCAGAACTTTGACCAGGATTTTAAGAAAAAACATGATGTTTTATCCTGAATACTAGATGCTGCATGCTAAAACTTTAGATCAAGTAATCCTTTGGAAGGCCAAATATAGTCCCCATGTGTTGCAATAAACCAGGATTTTCTACACTTACCACTCTGCCCTTAGGTGAACTTCCCATGATTATACCACAAACAAAGAAACAGAGTAATTCTGGTGGAATACTTGAAGCTGGAAATAATGAGTACAATTCATGCCATACATTTTAAGAAATGGGTTCTTAAAAATAACTAAAATTTTACTCCTACGCTGCTGTCCTCAGTGAGCAAAGAATCATCAGATCATCCACTTTAAGAAGATTTCACACTATAGTCAAATTAGTTAAATATTTGGCAAGCAAATTTCTATTGCATCTACAAATTTTATGTAATAACTATTTGTAGCCTAATAATTGTAAAAACAATTTTTAACCTCCATACCTAGGTCTTCACTAACAAAGTTTGATGATTCAAGAAATGAAGTTCTTAGGAATGTAACATTTGACCAATATTCAGAAAGGTGGAGTCATTATGCATTTTCAACGATGTTAAGTATATCATGCCCATTTTCCTGTATTTTTTTTTCCCATGGAAAGTTACAGTTGGAAACCATACAAAGTAGCCTAAAATTAAATTTGCCTAAGTGAGGGAATTGCTACATAATTTTCTAAAAAGCAAACCAGTCAATAATTTAGATTCTACTTGTGATCTGCTTTGGAGTCATTTTTAATATGCTTATCATGTTGGCCTAGAAATATAAACACTATGGTATATTTAGCATGAATAATTCCACAATAGGTTTGAAATCGATTTAAAGGTGGTTTATTCTGGGACCCCTCTCCTAGGATTGCAGATGGCCGTCTTCTTGCTGTGTCCTCAGATGGCCTTTTCTCTGTGCGTGCATTGCTGCTGTTTTTCCTCTTCTTATAAGGACATCTGTCATATTGGATTAGGGCCCCACCCTTATGACCCAAATTTCAATACTTACTGTTGCAGTTACAGGGATAGGACAGTAGGTAATTGTGTGTAAACCCAAAGAGAGCAAGATGTATATGTGGTGCATGCTATTGTAACTAATATTCTACTGGCTCTTTATTAACTACCATACACTCAATTATTTACATGTTAATTGTCTCTTTAAGGGCCCTATCTCAAAATATAGTCATGTTGGGTGTTAAGGCTTCAACATATGAATTCTGGTGGACATGATTCTGTTCACAACAAGAACTTATACAAATACAGTGGCAATAGAAATAAAGAGAAGTAAAATTTGAGAGACATTTTTGAGAGAGAATGATTAACTGAATGTAGAAAGTGGAAAGAATGAGAAAGGATTTAAAAAGCCTTCACTGGGCATTTGGTATATGCCAGACATTTTGCTATGTGCTGAAGATTGACAGGTGAACAAAGAAGACACAACCTCTATGTTCAAAGAACAGCTGCTACTTTAAAATAGCAAAATGAAACTCTATATTCTAGAATGACCTAAGTTACTTAACTTCATACCTGAGCCTTAAAAATGTAAAAATTCAAATATTTACCTTTGAAAGAATGTAGGCATTGGGATTTGTCAGCCATGATTTTGAGTCATGAGTTTGCAGTTCATCAGTTTTGTGACTCTGAAGGGTAAATATTTCTGAACCTCAGTTTCTTCATCTGCAACATATGACGAATAATATCCATTTTATATGGTTGATGTCAGAATAAAATGAGTTGACGTGTATAAGGTGTATAGCACATTACCACATCCACAATAGACATTCAATAAATATTGTTAGTAAAAACACATGTAGCTTCCATAAACATCATGAGGTTTTTTTGTTTGTTTGTTTTTC
This sequence comes from Pan paniscus, assembly GCF_029289425.2. Taxonomy (NCBI): domain Eukaryota; kingdom Metazoa; phylum Chordata; class Mammalia; order Primates; family Hominidae; genus Pan; species Pan paniscus. The sequence goes on along the minus strand of NC_073252.2, from coordinate 174,594,149 downwards.
CTGATGGAAGAGGAAAGAGAGACATGTAAGGGGTGAGGATGTGACAGATAGGAATAAAAGCTACAGAAAAGGTGGATAGAAAACCAAAAGAAGCTTTGCTTTCTTCATAGATAAGTTCTTTCCTTCTCCTAGCTTTATTTGTGGCCCAGAGACCCAAATCATAATTAAATACAGCAACCTGAATCATAATTTAGTACAGGGGTTCCCAACATTTTTTGGTATGAAAATCTTTCATTAACATTAAAAAAGAATCCAGACACTATAGTAGTAGTAACTTTATTTTTAATCATTGCCTAAGAAATATATAATAAAAATACACTCTAAATCCAATAAAATTTAAAAGTTAATTTGTATTTTATCAGATTGAAAAATACAAAGATATTATTGTAATATTTATTTAGTTTAAAATATATATATGTAGATATGAACCTCTTTAAAGTAAGTCTATAGAACCCTGAATGTCTATGGCCCATAAATTTAGACCCATTGGCCATTTGTAGGTCAGAAATGTAGACATTAGTAGATTTCTGCTATAAACCTGGTAAACTTAATCAAGTCGTTCATTTAGCCTCTTAGAGCCTCCAATGAAATATCATTGAGATTACCTGTTCTACTTTTATGATGAAGTGTTAAGTGTAAATGGAATAAGTGTAAAACATTCTCACAACAAAAGTTCTGGTTCTCTTTGGATTCCATGTTGGCTGCAATTGAAGCTATGGAGAGGGAAAATACTGTGAAATGTGAAATTGTTACAGTAGTGGTGTTAGGAGTCGTTGTGGTATGAGTAGTCAGAGTATTTCCTGGGGAAATGACCAAGTTATTTTTCTGTACCCTAGTTCTTTGTAGAACCTAAAACTCTATATTTATGTGTTATCTCCAAAATGCAGATATTCTTTGGCTATGAAATGGAAAAAATTCTTGAAGTAGTAAAACTTTTCTATCATGGCTCATGACACTTTTTATTAGTGGAAATTGCCTAATAGTGTTGGCTGGACGAAGTCCAAAACAGACTTTCTTCTCTTCTTATAGGAAAATAACAAAAAACATAAATGCTTTCTGAAGGAAGATTACATGATTAGTGAGGGGGCACTGATGATACTGCTCTTTTGGTAGCATCAGGAAAGCAATTGAAGTTTCAGCGATGGCTAAAGTTGGAAGGGAATGGGCAACACAGACAAATTTAGAGTATGGTTTAGAATCAATAGGGGATGTATTTAAAATGGGAGTTCCACTTGCATTTACAAATAAGTTAATGACCAATAAGCAGTTCATATCCTTTCAAGGAGTTGAAGAATTATGAAGACGAGAGATTCAAGAGATTTAGAATTTGATGAGAAACGGCTTTTTTTTTTTTTAAGTCTTGTCACTTGTCTACTGTTAGGCATTTTACCCTAAGTGAATAAGTGAAATAATTTATATTTTTGATAAAACTATTCTCCAAGTACAAAAATCAATGCTCAGTAAGGCACAGTCCTACAAAACTTTTTGATAATAACGACTATGTTTCAAAAGTTAGTGGCTTTTCAAATGCAAGTATCTGAAGAAGAGATTTGAAACTGTCCACAGAAAGAGCCATTAGATTAAAAGGCTATAAACTATTAGACACCTTATTACCAGAAGAAAAAGAGGAAGAGACAGCCTGGCTGATCTTAAAGAAAGATAACAAGACCAGAAAAAGGTTCCCAGCAGGACAGCAAAGTTGGTGTGAGGAGTGGGAGATGCAATCCTAAAGCTACAAGGGAAGGAGAAAGGGGCAAGATCGGACAGATGCAAAAATTCTGTGTCTTTCCTGGCTCTTTCCAAAGCTCCAGTTGACACATCCAAGCAAATTTTATACCTAATTTGCCTTCTTTTGAGCTTGATATTATAGTTTTGCTTGCACCATGTTACCAAATGTTATCTTTTCAATCAATCTGGAGTGCTTTATTTGCTAAAGATTTGCTCAGTATTTTCCTCAGAGACACATTTCCAGACAGCCTGTTTCTCATTAGCTGGAATAAACAGGAGTGTGTTTACAGCATAGCACCAGACTTAAAAGAATATCCTTTCCTAGGGAAGCTAGTCAGGGAATTAGCAGTGCTGGACTTAAAGGGGTGAATTGGAGTGTCCAGCTGTGACATAAGACAGAGTATTGGTTCATTCACACAGACTTTAAAAAGCAAACTGTATAAATCTTTTTGACACAAAGATAGTTTTCTTTTGAACACATTTTTAAGCATTTGAAACTCTAACACATTAAAAACCCATTTATGCCAAAGAAATATCATATATAGTGATTAAAAAATGTTTAACTTCTGTTCAGCAAATATTGACTACCTACTGTGGGCAACACAGAGACTATAAAGATGTATAAGACATTAAGTAGCTCACAATCTAGTGAGTAATCCAACTTACTGCAAAAATAAAACCCATAGAAATTGCTCACTAATACTATATGTTTACAAAAACATTGGAGTTAAGTCCATTACAAATGCATGAGAATGTATCAGTGGAGGTCAGTAACCTCATCAAAGGAAGTAATAGAGAATGTAGTCGTCCCTCAGTATCCCTGGGGGATTGGTTTCAGGACCCCTCACAGGTGCTAAAACCCACGGATGCTTAAGTCCCCATAAAAGGATGTAGTATTTGCATAGAAACTATGCACATCCTCCCATATACTTTAAATTATCTCTAGATTACTTATAATACCTAATATGATGTAAACACTATGTAAATAGTTATACTGTGTTGTTTAGGGAATTGTTAGTAAAAAAAAAGTCTATACTATATATGTTTAGTACAGATGCAACCATCCATTTTTAAAACATATTTTCAAACTACAGTTGGTTGGATCCACAGATGTGGAACCCACAGATATGGAGGGCTGACAGTAAATGTGTTGATAAAAGAGAATATTTGCACATATTTTTAGCATTATGAAACAAATATCAAATATCTTAGCTAGTGAAATTTATCAATAGCAAGGAAAAATCCACTCACGCTTATGTAATCACACTGTATTACATTTGACCTATCTTCCTGTCCTGGAGGTAATTGTACTCTGATGGTGATCCCAGTCTACCAAGACAATAAAGTGCAATAAGAGTGAGAAATTCAGACTATTAATAGACACTGCAGATAATTTACACATAAATAATTGGGAACGTGGTATTTAATAAAGAGACAGTAGAATGTTATTTACAATAGCATCTATCTATCTGTCTCTCTATCATCTATCTATCTCTATCTATCTATCTATCTATCATCTATCTATCAATCATGTATCTATATATCTTGTTCTCTCTGACAAGGGTTCCCAGCAGGACAGCAAAATTGGCGTGAGGAGTGGGGAGAGGCAATCCTACAGCTACAGGGGAAGGAGAAAGGCGGAAAGACTGGAAAGCTGCAAAAAAAAAATCTCAATGTCTTTCCTGGCTCTTTCCAAAGCTCAAGTTAATACATCCAAGCAAATTTTATACCTAATTTGCCTTCTTTTGACCACACAGAAATAGTTCCTGTAATATTCCTATAACAGCAGTTTAAAGTATAGAATATTTGAAATAAATATACAACACAGTTCCTTCCTATAAAAAAACAGATAATTTTTAAAAGAATATATTTATATTACAGACATGTTTAATATTGGACAAAAGTCTTGCCCCCAGATGTTTGCGGCAATATTCTGGTACCCCTCTGCTTCAGGTATTAAAAGATAATATTGAATTAGTTCCAAAAGAGAACATTTATTTATCCAAAAGAGAATTATTTATTTCCAAAAGAGCTCATTAGTTGCTTGAAACTACATGCTGTTTCTACATAGTCGTATGACATTTAACATTATTATTCTTATCACTACATTATAAATTAGATTTTAAATCCAGCAGCTATTTCTGTCTTCATGATAGAATTTTTAAAGGGATTTACATTTGCATTACTTTTTTCTTGGCTGGAATCAGTAAAAAAAAGTAAGTGCAAGTTCAAAATTTTATAAATTATTACCTGTTTCTTGATGTCTTGATACGTTTATTTGTGGGATCTAAAATACACTTTTTTTGGAAGAGACTACATGTCGGATAATAAAGCAAAACGAAACAAAACAAAACCCTGCTATGGCTGTTTGGTGCAAGGAGAAAATGTTTTAATAGTACATACTCGGTGACTGGAATATTTTACACTACTTATGATTATCACTTTTTCTAAATATTGAGAAAAGTGTATTAGGAATCTATATAATAGTGACTGTTGTGGCTCAAAATAGAAAATAAATATTCTACAGAATATTTTGGCATATGAGATGGTGCAAAGAGAATAGAAACAGTGAGAAAGAAAAGATGAACACAGTATTTCATTCCATTAGAATGGAGCTAAAGCAGAGTAGTCTCAGTTCACGTGAGCTGTGATGCTCTGGAAGTCATCCAGAAGAAACTGCTTGGGGTATCACGGTAAGCACTGGGGACGGTATCTACTGGCTAAAGCTCAAGCAGACATCTATGTGGAATGTAACTTTTGAATAGAGCCACTAGAGGATGACGAGGTCTCACCGACATACCAAAGGTGTTTTGGAGAAGGCACAGGCACACTCATTTTTGAATGTTGTCAAGTGGAGTGCTTTGATCAGAAAATGGAAAAAAAAAATCTTTCACCAGAAGAAAGAAACCTTGTGGAAATTACAGTACATTAATAATAGCTAGTCTGGCAACCTTCACAAGGAAAAGCTAAGTTCATCCAAACGTAATAGTTTATTTTCCCCGCACTTAACCAACAATAAGGTCATTATTTTCCACTAATTTATTCAGAATTATTCAAATTTAGTTTATTTTCACAATATACCTTATACCGATTAAAAGCAAAACATGGAACTCTCACTTTCTTGATTTTTTAGCAGTGTGATGTTTAAAAAAGCAGTTTGTTTCTCAAAAGTTATAATATTCCTGGGAAAATGTAAAAGAAGCTGGTGAGGGCCTTGGACTGAGAAGGTAGATGGATGTCCTGGAGCAAAGATATTTCTTCTGAGCAAGATCTTTTTTAAAAAACTGGATATAAAATTCACATAACTGAAATTCACCATTTTAACCATTTTACAGTGTATAATTTCAGTGGCTTACATAGTACTCAAAATAGAGCACTATCTAATGCCAGATAATTTCCATCACCCCAAAAAGAAGGCACTTATCCATCAAGCAGTCATTCCCCATTCCTCCTCCCCTCACCCCATAAGTAATACTTTCTGCCTCTTTGAATTTACCTATTTTCTGGATTTGCCTATTCCAGATATTTCATATAAACAAAATCATACAATATGTGATCTTTTGCATCTAGTTTCTTTCACTTAGCACAAGTGAATGTTTTTAAGGATCATCCATGTGGTAGCATGTATCAGTACTTTATTCCTTCTTATGCTTAAATAATAACCCATTGCATATATATATATATATATATATATATATATATATATACCACACTTTTTTTTTTTTTTGAGACCGAGTCTCCTTCTGTCACCCAGGCTGGAGTGCAGTGGCGCAATCTCGACTCACTGCAAGCTCTGCCTCCCGGGTTCACGCCATTCTCCTGCCTCAGCCTCCAGAGTAGCTGGGACTACAGGCGCCCGCCACCACGCCCGGCTAATTTTTTGTATTTTTAGTAGAGACGGGGTTTCACCATGTTAGCCAGGATGGTCTTGATCTCCTGACCTCGTGATCTGCCCGCCTCGGCCTCCCAAAGTGCTGGGAGTACAGGCGTGAGCCACCGTGCCCGGCCATGCAGGACTCCTTAAGAGAATTATCTGTTCAAGTCCTTTGCTCATTTAAAAAAATTGAGTCATTTGGCCATTCGTTGTTGAGTTGTAGGAGTTCTTTTTATATTCTAGATATTAGACCTTTAGCAGATATATAATTTGCAAATATTTTCTCCCATTCTAAAGGTAGTCATTTCACTTTCTTAATAATGTCCTTTGTTTGACAAAAGTTTATAATGTTTTATGAAGTCAATGTATTTATTATTTTCTTTTGTTGCATGTGCTTTTGGTGTCATATTTATGAAACCATGGCCTAATCCAAGGTCACAAAAATTTACACCTGTGTTTCCGTCTAAGAATTGTATAGCTTTAATTCCTACATAAGAATTAAAACGTATTATTTGACACTTATAGGGTTAATTTTTGTAAAATGGTGTGAGGTAGGCATCCAAATTCATTCTTTCACATATGGCTAAACAATTGTATATACATTGCATATATTATTGGATTTATTTTTATAACTTTTGGATTGACAAATCATAATTGTGTACATTCATGGGGTACAATGTGATGTTTTAATATATGTATACAGTATGGTAGGATTAAGTCAAACTAGTTAACATGCCCATCACTTCACTTACTTATCATTTTTTATGGTGAGACATTTGAAATTTACTCTCTAAATTATTTTGAAATATATAATACATTATTATTGACTATAGCCACCCTACAGTGGAATAGATCCAGATCTTAAAACCGATTCCTCTTATCAATCTAAAACTTTGAACCCTTTGATCAACAACTCCCTATTCTCTTTATCCCTACCCTACCCCCAGCCTCTGATAACTATTCTTCTACTCTCCAATTCCATAACTTTGTTAGATCAGATGATCTTTGTCTTTCTGTTTCTGGCTTATTTTATTTAGCATAATGTCCTCTAGATTCATCCATGTTGTTGCAAATGACAGAATTTCTCCCTTTTTAGAGGCTGAATACTACTCCATTGTGTACATTTACCACATTTTCTTTATCCATTCATCCATTAATGGACACTTACATTGTTCCTGTATCTTGGCTATTGTGAATGAGGCTGCAATAAACACGAGAGTACGGACATCCTTTTGATATATTGATTTCAGCTCCTTTGGATAGATACCCAGAAGCGGGATTACTGGGTCATAGAGTAGTTCTATTTTTTGCTTTTTGAGGAACCTCCATACCATTTTCCATAAAAGGTACTAATTTCCAATTTCACCAAAGATGTATGAGCTCTCTTCTCCCCATTCTCCATATCACTTGTTTTATTTCCTCTTTTTAATAAAAGCCATTCCAATGGGTCTGAGGTAATATCTCATTGTGGTTTTATTTTGTATTTCCCTAATAATTAGTGATGCTGAGCATTTTTCCATGTACCTATTGACCATTTGTGTGTCTTCTTTTGAGAAGTGTCTGTTCAGGTTCTTTGCCCATTTTTAAAATCAGGTTATATATTTTCTTGCTATTGAGTTGCTTGAATTCCTTACATATTTTGAATATTAACCCATTATAAGATGCATGATTTGCCAGTATTTACTCTCATTCTGTGGATTTTCTCTTCACTTTGTTATTTGTTTTTCTTGATGTGCAGCAGCCTTTAGTTTGATGTAATCCCATTTGCCTATTTTTGCTTTTGGTGACTGTTCTTTTAGGGTCATATCTTTAAAAGAATTATTGCCTAGAAGAATGTCATGAAGCTTTTCTCCTATGTTTTCTTCTAGTAATTGTACGGTTTCAGGTAAGACCTGAATATTTAAGTTTTTCATCATTTTGAGTTGATTTAGTGGAATACTTAGCCAGATCTTAGGCAAAAGAAAGAAATAAATGGCATTTTAACAGGAAAGGAAGAAATGAAATTGTCTCTATTTTTTTGGTAACATGATATTATATATAAAAACCCTAAACACTCTATCATAAAAATTTTAGACTGGATAAAAAATTCGTAAGGTTGCAGGATACAAAATCAACATACAAAAATGGTAGCATTTCTAAATGCTAATAATGGGCTATCTGAAAAGAAAATTAAGAGAAAAATCCCATTTACAATAAATACTTAGATGTAAACTTAACCAAGGGGGCAAAATATCTGTTAACTATAAAATGCTGATGAAAGAAATGGCAGAAAATACAAATAAATGAAAAGATATCAAATGCTCATGGATTGGAAGAATTAATATTGAAAAAAGTCCCTACTACCGAAAGTGATATGCAAAATTCAGTGCAATCCCTATCAAAATCGCAATGTTATTTCTTACCAAAGTGGGAAAATATCCTTAAATTCATATAGATCTACAAAGGGAACTACAAAACCCCCAAATAGTCAATACAGCCTTGAGCAAAACGAATAAAGCTGGAGGCATCACTCTCCCTGATTTTATCTAGTTCAAACAAATACCAATCTAGTTCAAATTTTGACTTCAATCTAGTTTACATTAATACCAATTTAATTTCAATTTTATAAGAGCTTTGCTCCTATACCACTCAATCTCCCTACTTTATGTTGGTATTATCACAAATTACATATTAATATGCAGTGTGCCTTCAATATAGATTTACAACCATTGTTTTACGCAGTTGTCTTTTAAGTTAGATAGGAAAAAAATAGTTACTGTATAGCATTCTTTTATTTCAGCCTGAAGGACTCCCTTTAGCATTTTTGCAGAGCAAGAAAGTTACTAGCAATGAATGCTGTCATTTTTACATTTATCTGAAAATATCTTGATTTCCTCCTTTATTTTTGAAGGGTAATTTTACCCAATATAGAATTATTTTTTCTTTCAGCACTTGGAATATGTCATCTCACTGCCTTCTGGCTTCCATAGATTTTGATGCAAAATCAGAAGTTATTCTCATATTAAGCATCCCTTGTAGGTGACAAACTGCTTGTTGGTGACAAACTGCTTTTCTCTTGCTATTTTCAAAATCAAGTTGCTGGGTAAGTCAGGGAGTCAGAGGTATGTATGCATGCTGCATGGACGTTTGGGAAAGTCTCTTTAAATGGAGAAGTCACTACCATCTTCTGATGCAATAAATAGAATGCTAGCTATTCTATTTATAGCTTCACTATAAATAGCTGTTCTATATAGATGCTGGAGCTAGAACAGCTATATTGGTATGTACAGTGAAGGGCAATGAAAGGTAGAACAGGAGCAGGGGAACAATATGTTCTCTGTCCATCATGGACTATCTACCTCTGCACGTGTTCTGTGTGAGAAAAGAAACATGTATATATTTAAGCTACTGGTTGTCGTTGGTATTGTCACTGCTTTTTTTTTTTTTTTTTTTTTTTTTTTTTTAACAGAGTCTCGCTCTGTCGCCCAGGCTGGAGTGCCCTGGCACAATCTTGGCTCACTCAACCTCTGCCTCCAAGGTTCAGTCAGTTCTCCTGCCTCAGCCTCCTGAGTAGCTAGGATTATACAAGTGCCCACCACCACATCTGGCTAATTTTTGCATTTTTAGTAGAGACAGGGTTTCACCATGTTGGCTAGGCTGGTCTCGAACTTCTGACCTCAAGTGACCCACCTGCCTCGGCCTCCCAAAATGCTGGGAGTACAGGCGTGAGCCACCGCACCCAGCCTTGCTGTATTTTTATTATCTGACATATGCAGAGAAATCTGATCCCAATAAAGGGGTAGTAATAGTACTTATCTCATAGTACGTTTTGTGATAATTTAACTGAGAGACAAGTGGGGAGCACTTAGAGTGACACCTACTGTGTGGTACTTTTCTGTAAGTATCAGCCATTCTATTATCTAGTTCTCTTCTTAGTTTCAGAGCCCAGGAGGAAGGAAGCAAGTTAGACCTCACTCTCTAAGAAACCTAGAGAAGAATGTAGGGGTCAGAGAGCATTATAGGCCATTATTAATAGAAATAGGACAAGAAAAAAACCATTAAAATATTGAACCCATTTCTTTAGAAACTCAGACACTTTTAGCTAGATAAGGCTGCATGATAAAGAATTTGGCTAATCTTTGTCCCCAGCTCCTGATAGATAGCCTTTAAATTCTTGGAATTTCCTAAGATATAGGAGTTTCTTTCTGAATCATAGTGAGCCCCTCAGATAACACTTGATAATTTATACTAACAAGATGACTCACAGTGGGCTCTTAGTTTAGGCTAATTAGATGAATTAGAATGGGATTACCAGAAGGATCAACTATGTAATTAGAGGGTTGGGCCTTTGAATTGGGTAATAACAGCTTAATCCCTGAGGGAGGTAGGAAGGCTAGAGATTGAGTAGCATGGCCAAAAATTCAATCAATCACATCTATGTAATGAAATCCCAATAAAATCCATGGACACTGAAGCTCAGGAGAACCCCTGGTTGCCAGCTCTTGAGTATTGCCACACAAGTGTCTGTTGAATAGAATGCCGTCTAGGACTCCACAAAGACAGGACAATGGAAGCTTCAGGTAAGGCCCCTGTCAGAGCTCACCCTGTGAGTCTCTCCCTTTGGATGATTCTAATTTCCTTTTGGTGTAATAAAAGTATAATCATAAATACAGCACTTTCCTAAGTTTGGTGAGTTATTTTAGTGAATCAAATGTGAAGAGATCGTGGCAACCTCCAAATTTGTAGCCGGTTGCTCAGTAGTGAAGGTGGCCTGGGGAACCTCAAACTTGCAGCTGGCGTCTGGAGTGTGGGCAGTCTCCTAGAGGAGTGTGTCCTTAACTTGAGAGGTTTGGCTCAACCCCAGGTGGTTGGTGTAAGAAGGTCAGGGCAGGGGCAAAATAAACTGACTTGTTTCTCTCTTCATTCCTTCTATGACATCAGCTTTGAAAGGCAGTGGTTTAGTTCTGGGCTTGAATTCTTCCTGTATTCAGCCCAAACGGCCTAGATGTGCACATACCATATTTACCTTTGCATCTATTAGGCATTATGGAGTATCACTGAACTGCAGAAAATCAGTTCTCAAAAAGGGAACTGTCATGAATATCAAGAATATTGAATTTTAAAACTAAGGAAGTAACATAGCACTAGCTTAATTTGATTTGGGATTATATTACCTCTGTGGCAGATAAAAACCACAAACTCCTTAGTTTTAGGCAAACATCTAAAACAGCAATGTGAACACTCTGCCGAAAGGTCTTAACTTCAGAATAAAAATTGTGCCAGCTTTGAAACAATTTTATCTTCTTGCCAGCATAATTAATAACCCTCAATTTAAGAGCAAAACACCAAATTACTTTTAAACCAAATTTTTCTTTAGGACTATATTTTTTATAAATAAAATTTTTATAAAGAACCTAAATTCTTATAGAGAACTCTACTTGTTTGTGGAGTATAGCCCTGACTTGCTAAGTAAGCTAATTTGTTTTCTTTTCTTTTTTTTTTTTTTTGAGACGGAGTCTCACTCTGTCGCCCAGGCTAGAGTGCAGTGGCACGATCTCAGCTCACTGCAACCTCTGCCTCTGGGGTTCAAGCAATTCTCTGCCTCAGCCTCCCAAGTCGCTGGAATTACAGTCACACACCACCACGTCCGGCTAATTTTTTTGTATTTTTAGTGGAGACGGGGTTACACCATCTTGGCCAGGTTGGTCTCAAACTTCTGACCTCGTGATCCACCCGCCTTGGCCTCCCAAAGTGCTGGGATTACAGACGTGAGCCACCACGCCCGGCTGAGCTAAATTACTTTCATGGATGATTATTTCAATTAGTTATATTTTCTATTTCTATGTATCCATTTTTCTCCTATAAAAAAATGAGAGCTTTCTGTGACCCTCAGAAAACCATTTTTTTGTACAGAACTTATGCAAATAATTATTAAGCTGATTGCCAAAATTAGTGAGTTTTCCAGCATATAAACATTTATATGCTCAATTCCAGACATCATTCTCATCAAGCACTCTTATTTTATATACAAGTATTCCCAAACATCGTTAACACAAAATTCATTGCTCTAGCAAAGTTTTGGCAAAAGTAAAATAGTGACTTCTTGACAAGTTCCTAGAACTGAGGTGTCATTATTGATGTGAGCAGGCAAGGGCCAAGTCTGTACTCCAGGGAATTTAAGGATTCTTCTCAAATGTTACCCCCTACTATGGGTTTCTGCCAGGAAAACCTGATAGTGAGAGTGGTGTCTGATTCGCAGGCTGGGAGGTCCTTTAAGTCTAAATAGGCAAGACAGGAGTGAGGAGCTAGGTTGTGAAGTCTGAGTTGCTGGGGTACATCAGGCCAAAGCAGATTCAGGGATCCCAACATGGTGGTGACTACACGGCTATGACGGGGTTCCACTGGCTCCATTACATCCGGCACAGAGGACTGGTCAGTGGTAGTTTTTCAGTCACAGCTCCAAAACTATCTTATAAACTTATACTCTTCCGCATCCTTGGTTTCAGATGGTGCCACTTTGCATCTTATCCTGATCCCACATTTCTCACTGATTGTTTCATGTGTCCCAAATTGCGGATCCATCATTTTTTACCCCACACTCACAGCTTTGGGTCAACTCACTCTAAACACTATTCTGATCGTAACTACACATCAACTCCGTCAGAATTAGGGCTAAAATTGATTCGGTAAAATTCAAATGTACCACTTTGGTAGTTTCCAGACATCTTGATGTTGAATGTTTTATATTTATCTAACCCTTTCAAACCACTTACTATGTGCTAGGCACCATATTAAGTACTTTACAAATATTAATTCATAACAGCCCACGATTTAGTTTTATGAGAATTATTCCTAATTTACAGATGAAACAAGTGAAGTGTAAATAGGTTAAGTAACATGTCCAATGTCTGCCGCATGACAAGTGGTAGAATTGAAACTCAAACCCAGGCAACTGAAACCCAGAATTCAGAATTGCTTTGCTCTGCTATATCATCACCCGGGACTTTGATGGATTAGGCTCTCCCAAGGTAAGACACTGTACTTAATTTGTTATTTCAGCAATAATAACTCATCTTATATATCATTTGACAATTTTTAGAACACTATTACAAACATCATGATGCCAAGTAAATAATGTTTTATTTGATATAATAAGATTCAATACTTCTATTTAAAAATTTATAAAAGTACAAACAATCATGGATCAACAGTTTTTGCTGTCTGAGGAATTTTACAGGTGGTCATTTAAATGACCTCAAAGTTTGCTCTCTCGCCTGAGTCCTGCTTTCTAAAGAAGGGGAACAAATATTCCTAAAGCCACAAAATCTATCAGAAGCAGAGGTTGAATTCAAATTTAGGTATCCATAATCCAAAGCCTCTGATCTTTGATAAAAGAGGTCCTAATAATCTTTCAAATGAATGGTTTATTTCACTTTATCATTCAACTTTAAGTAAAGATGGCAATTATCTTTTATAATAGCATTGAACAGGCTCTTCATCTATGTTGTGTAGAGAGACACATGCTTTACAGGAGGAAATGGCTTTCTCTTGTTTGCTGACTTTTAAGAGGTCTGGTGGCACATCTCTGCCACTTAGGAATTGGGGGCCATTAATCTAGAATCTAAGATCCCACACATTGGTAGTGAAATGGCTATCTGATAAGCATACTCATCTGATAAGCAAAGTAAGCCAAATCTAAATTTTCATAGAACAACACTGATGTTGATAAATGTTAAGAAAAGGCTATGTTTTCCATTTCCTTTTTTTTTTTTTTTACGTTTTTGAGATGGAGTCTCGGTCTGTCACCCAGGCTGGAGTGCAGTGGCATGACCTCGGCTCACTGCAACATCCACCTCCTGGGTTCAAGCGATTCTCCTGCCTCTGCTTCCCGGGTAGCTGGGATTACAGGCATCCGCAACCATGCCCAGCTAATTTTTGTATTTTTAGTAGAGACGGGGTTTCACTATGCTGGCCAGGCTGGTCTCGAACTCCTGACCTCAAGTGATCCACCCATCTCGGCCTCCCAAAGTGCTGGGATTACAGGCATGAGACACCGCGCCCGGCCCTATTTTTACTTTTGATGCATCTTTTCATATTCTCATTTATCACAGTTGTCTTGTGATCATTTCTGTAGATGAAATAGCAGTGAATTTGCCACTAAAATGGTATGCCTTGTGAGTATTCATGCCACTGGGAAGAAAGGCATTCAGCTTTCTGGTATTCAGCTTGTGTGAACTTCTGAACACGATTACTGTGACACTGATGTATTCGGGACTATTGTGTTTGTATTACTAAAGAGTCACTTTAAAATACAATATTCCCTTTAAGAGCCTCTCAGGCACAATAAGGACTAAAGATGCCTAAGAAAAAGAGTTAAGTGTCTAGAAAACAAGATTAGCCTTCTTTACTTGATCTTTGGGAAAGAGAATTGAGCTGAAATGTTTCAGTGCAGACAGCTATCAAGAATTTCACTTTTTCTTTGCCTTTACTAACTCAAGGAGCAAAGGCAACAGAGATTTCTTCTTTCCTTGTCTCACTGTTTTATTGTATTGCTACCCTTGTAAGTAACCTAACATAAACGTAATTGGTAGATCCAGTACCCTAACACAGCTTGATAGCAGCTCAGCAGAAAATGCCCTAGATTCTACCATAGAAGTATTCAATAAAATGCATCCTCATGATTAGCTACAGGTGACATTTTATCTACTTTCTCTGTGTACAGAAATGTGGAAAATAGAATAGTCATTTAAAAGGCAGACACATTACATACACATATTTTGCTGTTTGATTTATCACATAGCATGGATACTGATGGCAGGCACACTGTGTTTCCAAACAGTTATAGGAAGAATTAAGGGCCAATATTAAAACTATATCCACTTTTGCAATCCAGTGGTTTTCTCTTGAAGACAAGGCATACTTGATGCTTTTGTTTAAAATTCATTTTCTTTGGGATAAGACCCTCATATCTTATTTTAGCATATTTATTTAAAATCAATATGAAAAATCAATAGCAAACTCAATGCCCAATCTTTTTGAATGAAAAAGTCATGGCTATTTATGGATTATATAGTATATTCTACAAGTACAAACTAGCTTCCTAGCACAGAATATAAAATTTTAAATTAATTGGATATAAAAGGAATACTGATGGGTAAATTAATTTTCTGAATTTTCTGTCATTTTCTAATCACGAATAAACCTGTTCTTAAACTTCATATAGATTTTATTATTATTATATTTCACAACTCAAGTTTGCAAGTTGGATTTAATTTGTCCAGATAAGTGAGAAAGTTGGTATATTTCTTTAGCATGTTCTATTGTGTCAAGTATGTTTTCTCTTCTTGGATAAATTCATAATAAACAGCATGGTCTCATGCAATAATGAAATTCACATTGTAAGAGTATGAACAGAGTTTTGATTTCCTGCTTTACCAGCTTGAGAGGCCAAAAAGATTACAGTTCTTTTACTAATTACATTAATGTGAACCTACATATCCTGGGATAATCCCATTTACTTGGGAACGTTGATCATATAATTCAGGCATTTCTGCTCCTGAAGTAGAGGTATTGTCAGAATTCAGGAGCATCATCTTGATGCTGGAGGACAGCAAAGTGTCATGAGATGCTGGTTGCTTATTTTTGAACAAGTGTTGCCAAGCTGGAGACCCCAAGGCTGACCAATAAGAAGTCCAGCTTTACGTACCACTACCAACAGCATGGATGCATCAGAGGAATGTCCTGAAAATATCATTGCCATGGAAGCTTGATGTGCAGGCAGTACTGGTTCCAAATACTACAGGAAGGAAGATCTGGAGCAAGAACCACCATTGCACGCAAAGAGTATTGCATGTGGTTCCTGCTCACTGCTCTGCAAGTCTCATCATCTTACTACTGATCTAGCAAGGCCTGTTGAAGATAACTCTGGGAGAAGGGAAAGGTAAGCAAATTTCCTTGATCCTCCTTTTCCAATGTTACATCCAGCTATAGTCATTCCATACTTTTAGATACCTGGATTCCTACTTTTACACTAAAAAAAATTATTTGTGCATGCCTGTTAAGCACAAAGCATTGGGCGAGTGGATTAGAGATTGAACACAGAGAGATTTTTGTCTTCAGGAATATTGATCCCACAAGCAGCCCTTCCCCACAACAACCTAGGCTTTGGCATTGTGCCTGGTTGTCAGCTTCAGGTCTGTATCAGGATGAGATGCCCCGTGAGAAAATCTTAAACTTTCCTGCTTACTCATCTCTATTGGTATTACCTCAGAAGGAAGAGGAAATGGGATTTTGATCTTTTCTTTCACAGGGAGACAATTTCTGTGCTTTTTTGCAATGTCTCCCAGCTTTCCCCAGCAAATCTTGAGTTGTTCTGTACACCAGGAAGTAGCTGGAGTGAAGAAATCGCGACCTTTGTCAACTTCCAAAATTTCTTGCTTTGGGCTGGCTGATTACAGATATAACAACAACAGCAGCAACAACAACAACAGCAGCAGCAACAATAACTTTAAATAAAGAGATCTTATTTTAAATTTTTAAAATGAAATACCAGGTGGATAGCAAATATGTCTTTCAGAAAGGCTACTCCTGCTCTCTTTCCACCTCAATTTTGTCAAGAACATTCCAGAAGAAATGAAATTGTCTATATTCATACTCCTTCTACATTCATGTGCTTTCATTTTCCTTAAACATAGTAACCATAACTGAAAATGTCAGCAAAAAGTCATGAACTGTATTTAGAAAATTTGCATGAATTTCCAATATAAATGTAAACCTATAAAAAAAGATCTCTTTGGCCCAATTTTGTAATCGTATATATAAAATGTTTTCTTTAAATTTTATCTATTTAAGGATATATATTTAAACTCTAGCTTTTTCATTTGAAAATACTTTTTATTGGGACATTTTCTGTTTTTCTGGAAATAGTTCTGTAAATGTAATGCATTCGAAACTGAATTTTGTATACTTTCACAGTTGTTGGGGCCATTTTGATAGTTCAGTCAGCAAAAACAAAATCAATCCATACAGGCAAAAAAACTTTGAAAGATTATGCTGACAGATAGAACATATACATTTTTAAGAATCTATGACTTTCTTCTCTATGTAAACTAAAAATAACTGTTTCTCAAAATCTTTGGAAGGAGTAAGCAAAACTTGAAATAATCTGATAGTATGAGACGATAAAATAATTTCAATGTTTACTAAAAGAGAGTTGAAAAACTAAAAATAAATAGTTTGTCATTACAGAAATATGGTTCACAACCCTTGCCAGAGAAGCAGCTGACTTCATGAGGGTGGGGCAGGATTGCACCTCAAGGATCTAGGATACACAGTCCCCTCCAGTTCCCAGCAGTTGATTTAGGAGAGAATCATTTAAACCACAGAAGTATAAAAAACCTAACACACATTATCTTCAGGAAAAATAGGTCCATGCACCCTGCACTCATTCTTCTGAGGATTCCAGGGTTCCTAACTCTCCCCTTTTTTTCTAAAGCATCAATGGGATGCTTTCAGTTGGTCATAGACATTTTCTGGCATGGTCTGTCTTAAAAATGGATCAAGGGGCTATTCTCACAAATTTAATTTCTGGTGAGGCTCTCTGCTACTTTTGTTATATTTTGTATATTTAAACTCACTGCTAATTTCATTTCTAAAAATCATTCTGCTCTAAAATGATGCATGTGAAAGCCTCTGATATACTCAATAGAAAGTGGATAAAATATTCTAAGCGTAAGGATGAGATAATCAGCTTTACAATTTACAAGAGTATGTTAACAGCACTGTGGCAACTGGTTTGCAACCGGGACTCAGGATGACCAATATCGATGCCATTTGTAATAGTATAAAGGTCAGGGCCTGAACTAAGATGCTGACTATGAATAGAGAGAACAGAGGAGAAATTCAAGAGTGATTTCTGTAGAAGTACCAGAATTTGGTTGCTTAAATATACGGAATGAAGAGATAAAGCTGGGAGGGGGATAGCTCCCAGTTTTCTGTTTGTTGAACTTGATAGTAAAGACATTAAAAAAGGGAGACAATGTGAGGAGAAGAGCAGGGAGAAGACAATAACAACTGGAAAAATCAAGAAAGAGACAAGAAATATGCAAGCTAAAGACAGGACTGGAAATGCTGGTACTGGAGCTAGCAGGGTAAATGCTATTTAAAGCCATGGAGGCTGATAGAATCACCCTGGAAGGGTCAACAGAGGCACATAGCAGTGTCAAAGCTTGGAACCAAGCTGAGCTGCTCCTATCATGCACATATGTCTGAGCATCTTTGAAGTGAAATGGCGTGGAACAGGTCTATCATGGGCCTACTGGTAACAAGAAACACAAAGAACACCGCAAAGCCCCTGATCCAAGGTAACACCATATCCTAGAGGTGGTTTTCAGCTCTGCTGACATCTGTTCCTTAGACCATCCTCAGACCAGGCTCTGTGGACTTCTGCCATCCGTGTTTAGTACATAAATGTGACTAGGAAGAAGAAAGGGTCTAGAGGGAGTAGACAGAGGATTAGAGGGCTGTGGCCTCAATGTAGTCAAAGAGTGAAAATGAGAGACTGGCCACACTGAAAGTGTGGGAAGCTGTAGTCTGAGTGAACCATATCAAAAACATAAGCATTGAGAGGCATAATGGATGCATTTGAATGCAAAGTCCATAGTCTGGTCTTCAGATGGAATGACTAAAGCTGAAGAGAGAGGAAATGCATTTGATTTGAAGAGATCAGGGAACTGAAAGTCAAAATATGAGTTGCTTATCTGCATAAACATTTAAATGATGTAGCTAATGCAAGAGTTAAAGATGAAGTAGTGCATTTGGTATGCAAACTTATCAATTAATTGGGTATGCAAAGCGATCGATTAGTGTGGACTGCCTTAAGAAACAGTATAGGTTAGTGAGAAAAAGAAATGTGGCTAAATAGTGTGGGCTGTACTGCAGGGGAGGGAGAATAATGGTCTAGAACTGTGCTATGCACTGTGGTGGCCACCAGCTTCATGTGGCTATTGAGAACTTGAAACATAGCAAGTCTGAATTGAGATGGGCTGTAACTAAAAATATATACCAGATATTTAAGACTTAGTACAATTAAAAAGACTTCAAAATAAGTATCCAATTAGTAATTTTATATTGACTTCAGGTTAAAATGAAAATATTTTGGATCTATTGGATATAATGAAATATGCGGTTAAAATTAATTTCACCTGCTGCTTTTTATTTTTCTTTAAGATGGCTACTAGAACATTTAAAATTTCCTCTGTGGCTCCTATCTGTGGCTTACATTATATTTCTATGCACAGGGCTGGTCTAGAAGTTTAAATGATTCCACATAATCACTCTTTGTTCTTTCTTCCTACTGAGCACTGGTACATACAAACCCCAGAGCTATTCATTTTTATAGTTTTGATATGTAGCCTTATGATACAGCAACAAAAATAAAGTTATTAAAAGTACATGAGTGTGGCCGGGCACGGTGGCTCATGCCTGTAATCCCAGCACTTTGGGAGGCCGAGGCAGGTGGATCACCTGAGGTCGGGAGTTTGAGACCAGCCCGGCCAACATGGAGAAACCCTGTCTCTACCAAAAATGCAAAATGAGCCAGGCACGGTGGCACATGCCTGTAATCCCAGCTACTCTGGAGGCTGAAGCAGAAGAATCACTTGAACCCAGGAGGCAGAGGTTGCCACGACCCAAGATTGCGCCATTGCACTCCAGCCTGGGGAACAAGAGCGAAACTCTGTCTCAAAAACAAAACAAAACAAACAAACAAACAGACAATCAAACAAAGTACATGGGTGCTAGCTAGGACAAAATACTAAGGATACACTTTGTTCCCACTTCTTGCCTGATTCTGGGCATGGATTGGCGTGGGATTACACAGTTGGACAGTGACACTATAATCGACACTACTCTAATGACCCCAGTTCCCTGTCTGTCCCTTACCTCCCTGACTATGTTCTCATGCAGATTCTTTCTTACCTGGAAGGAGGATGTCAAGTTGGGTCATAGGTTATGTTATAGGTCATTTTACGTATTAACTTAAGATAAAAATTTTAAATGTTAATATTTTAAATAATACATGTTACTAAACATATAGCCTGCAATGTAAAGTGATATAATAGAATTAATGTATCAGAGATTTAGGCTGTCAGCCAATTTTGAGCTGTGACCTCCAATACATCTAGTGTTTTAAAATAACTCTCTTAACTGTTAGGCATGGCTCATATTCACAAAGAATGAAACAGCACTCTCTTTTTAATCACACAAACTCATTTTTTCTTTACATGTATTTTCCCCCATTAAAAAGAAAAATATGGTGTCTAAAAATAATTTCATGGAATTTTTTCACTGAAGCAGTCACCTTTTTCTTTGTGGTGACAATCTTTACAGACACGTTAATAAAGCACATTGAAACAAACAAACAAAAAAAACCTGCACAGGAAACAACCAAGAAAATAAAAAGGCAGTCTATGGAATGGGAGAATATATTTGCCAATTATCTGATAAGGAGTCAATCTCCACAATATATATGGAAGTCAGACAACTCAATAGCCAAAAAGAAAAAAAAACAAAAATAAAAACCCTCCAAATAACTCAATTAAAAATGGGCAAAGGACCCAAATAGACATTTTTTCAAAGAAGATACATAAATGGCCAACAGGCATATGAAAAAATGCTTAGCATCACTAATCACCAGAATTGCAAATTAAAACCACAATGAGATATCACCTCACACCTATTAGCATGGCTACTATAAAAAGAAAAAAGGTTACAAGTGTTGGTAAAAATGTGGAGATAAGGAAATCCTTGTACACTATTGTTGGGAATATGAATTAGTCCAACTGTTATAAAAAACAGTAAGAATATTCCTCAAAAAATAAAAAAATAGAATCATCGTATAATCCAGTAATTGCATTTCTGGGTATATATCCAAAGGAAATGGAAATTAGTATGTTGAAGAGACACTGCATTCCCGTGCTTGCTGCAGCATTACTCACAAAAGCCAAGATATGGAAGCAACCTAAGTGTGCATCAATGGATGAATGAATAATGAAAATGTGGCACACATACATAAGGGAATTATTCAGCCTTCTGCGACAACATGAATGAACCTGGAGGCCATTATGCTAAGCGAAATAAGTCGGGGGGCAGAAAGACAAACACCGTATGATCTCACTTACATGTGGAATGTGGAAAAAGTCAAACTTATGGAAACTAAGAGTATTACAATGATTGCAAGGACTGGGGGATGAGAGAAATGGAGAGATGTCCGTCACAGGAGACAAACTTTCAGTTATAAGATGAACAGGATGTGTTCAGTAATCTGATTGTGATAACCATTACACAATATATACTAAATAAAAAAGTCAAAAGAACATTTTTCAAAGGAGGAAATTTAGTTTTTTAAAAAATCTGAAATTCAGTATCTATGTCTATATTGATACACATGCATACACACATATAGTCCTCTTAATCAATACTTTTCTTTCCATTACCCTGGCTTCACAAATAATTATCTGACTGTCCAAGTTTTCTTATTACATATTAAAATTGGGTCAGTTTTATCAAGCCATTAAAAGTAAATGTTCTGGTTTTAATTGTTTAGCACCCTGTTCTCTTAAGTAACCAACCTGATTAATGGATTCTTTCTCGGAAGCAGTACATGATTATGGGTTAATATGTTACCTCTCCTGAGAACCGTATGTAATTTGATGACCTCCTGGTCATATGCCAACCTAGAGATTTTCAATTTTTAATTTTATTTAGCAGAAACTGTTTTTCCAAAGAAAAGTTAAGTGCATCTCTAATATAACACATGGACACAGTAGGGGTTACCCCAGTTGAAGCACTGGGGCTCTAGAGTCCAGCCCTGTTAGCTTTGCCTTTTACCGTACACAGTGGCTGTAGAAGATGCTTAGCAGCACCCTGGCATTATGCAGAGTATGGTTGCTTTCAACACCCCTGCCTTAAAAGAAATGCCAAGCTTCTGTAGCACAGTGGGAATATTTGAGGGTTTATCAACCCCTCAATTCTCTCCACCTAGAGAGCGTCCTACTCTGCCTTTGACTGGACGCACCCTTAACTTCCATTTTGTATGAATGTCTCATAAATATAATAGTAAATGTGATCATCAGGTGCTACCAAGTTCGTTAGGATATATAAGGACTACTGAGGGGAAACAGGATTGCTGCTATAAAATAGAGTCACAGAACTCAGTATCAAAGACTCAAATGATTATCTACACTTGGGAAGTGTTTGACAAGCCATTAATGAGGAATCGCCTGGAGAATCTGTTTAAAATGCAGAGTTAATTAGAATGGGTCAGGGTTGGGGCATCAGATCCAAAATTTCTTTCTTTCTTTTTTTTTTTTTTTGAGACGGAGTCTCGCTCTGTCGCCCAGGCTGGAGTGCAGTTGCACAATCTCGGCTCACTGCAAGCTCCGCCTCCCGGGTTCGCGCCATTCCCCTGCTTCAGCCTCCCGAGTAGCTGGGACTACAGGCGCCCGCCACCACGCCCGGCTAATTTTTTGTATTGTTAGTAGAGACAGGGTTTCACCGTGTTAGCCAGGATGGTCTCGATCTCCTGACCTCGTGATCTGCCCGCCTCGGCCTCCCAAAGCGCTGGGATTACAGGCGTGAGCCACCGCGCCCGGCCAGATCCAAAATTTCTAACAAATTCCTAGATAATGCTCAGGCTGTTTGTTGGAGGACTACCCTTTGAGAATTGAGGTTGTACAGGCACCTCTTAGTACTGCCTTATACGTTCACTGATGGGTACTGCAACTCCACACAGATAGGACCAGCAAGCACTCAGAATTTTTGGCAATGAAGGTTTAGGTTATATTACCTGATATTGAATCCTGACCAGTTACAATGTTTTCTGAGAACAAAGCAAATGTGAAATACAGAGAGATGGAGGAAGTTATAAATAATAACCATGATCTCATAATGTTTTGCAGATATCATGTCTCATCAATTTTTTATGATTTCATAATACACCAATTTCTTGTTTTGACTTTATGTCTGCAATTTTATTTGAGGTGAGATTGGTAGATTACAATCAAGTAAGGATTGTGGCTGAAGTATAAGATGAATAATTGAAAACCATGAGACATAAACTCTTACATTTTGCAAACTAGAATTATAGTTTCAATTTGAAATCATGTTTAATATAATTACACACAGGCAGCAATCATTATGAATTGTAAGGAACAAGAAAGTATAATCGAATTCACATTTATAATAGAATGTGGCACTCAGAAGGCTTGAGGGATAGTGATACATTTAATAATTCTTGGCATAACCATTCAGAGTGGTTATAGTCTGTACTGTATACTAGTCTATGTAAATGGGAAATAAAGTAATAAAAACAGCTTACTCTAGAACTTTCCCAAGGGTCAGATTAGCTTTATAAAATATTGATTGAAGCATAGATGGATTTGTATATAATGTGTATGTGGTCTTTTCTGGAATATCATAACATAATAATTTTGGAGAGTTAATCCTTAGATTATTAATTTCATTATTTTGTTTTATGTTAGATCACACCATAGAAGGTAAACAGAATATAATGAATACCCATTTGTCATTACTTAGCTTCAATATTTATAAACATTCTGCTATTTTTTTTTTAAAGACAGGGTTCACTGTGTCACCCAGGCTGGAGTGCAATTGTGCAATCATTGTTCACTACAGCCTCAAATTCCTGGGTTCAAGAGATCCTCCTGCCTTGGCCTCCAGAGTAGTAGCTGGGACCACAGGTGTGCACCACCACGCCAGGATACCTTTTAAAATTTTTTTGTAGAGATGGGGTCTTGCTATGTTGCCCAGGCTGGTCTCAAACTCCTGGGTTTAAGCAGTCTTCCTGCTTCAGCCTCCTAAAGCACTGGAATTACAGGCATGAGCCACCATGCGCAGCCACGTTCTGCTATGCTTAAATCTATACTTTGATTGATTCCCCACCTGCCACTCAATAATATCAACAACAACAGTATTAATGATAATTATGTTATGGTTAAGAATAATGACAATTACGATTATTATAAGTCTACTTTAGGTGTAAGATACATACACTGAATGTACTGAAATTTTAGCTGTAAAATTTTCATAAATGTATACAGCTATGTAGACCCAAATCCATTATGGTATAGAACATTTCTACCTTTCCAGACAATGATTATGTTCCCCTTGTCAATTACACCTCTCTCAAGGCAACTGTTCTGATTCTCTCCTTAAATTAGTTTTGTCTGCCTATTCTAGAATTTCAATAAATGGAATTATAAACACAACATCCTAAAATTTATGAGATGTAGCAAAACAAGTTCTAAGGGGAAAATTTATAGGTGTAAATGCATTTATCAAAAAATACAAGAAAAATCTCAAATCAACAACCTAAATTTACAATTTAAAGAACTAGAAAAAGAACAAATTAAACACAATGCTAGCAGAAGGAAGTAAATAATAAAGCTAGGTGCAGAGATCAGTGAAATAGGGAATAGAAAAATAGAGAAGATCAGTGAAACCAAAAGTTGGTTTTTAGAAAAGATCAACAAAATTGATAAAGCTTTTAGCTAGATAGACTAAGAAAAAAGGAGAAGACTTATATTGCTAAAATCAGAATAAAAGTGGGGACATTACTACTGATTCTACAGAAGTAAGAAGGATTATAAGAGAATAGTATGAACAACTGTACACCAACAAGTTGGATAACCTAGATGAAATAGACAAATTCCTAGAAATACAAAACCTACGAAGGCTAAAGCATGAAGAAATAGAAAATGCGAATAGATCTGTAACTAGTAAGAAGATTGAATCACTAATCAAAAATCTCCTGAACAAAAAAGTTCTGGACTTGATGGCTTCAACAGTGAATTCTACCAAACATTTAAATAACTAATAATAATCCTTCCAAAACTTTCTCAATAAATTGCAGATGAGGCAACATTTTCTAACTCCTATGAGGCCAGCATTACTTCATACCAAAGCCTGACAAAGCACTGCAAGAAAGGAATACTATAGACAATATTCCTTATGAAAATTGATGCAATAACTTTAAAGAAACTTTGTTTACCAGCTTGACTTTTGTGCAAACTACTTTATAGACATTCAGAATTATTGATGCCTTCTTAGACATGATTGTCATTTTTAAACACTGTAATATTCTGTGAATTTCTTTCAAAATAAATGTTATTTTTACTAAACATTTCATTATTATAGAGAAAATATAAGATGAAATGTAATTATTCACGTATGCTGTCAACTCTAAATGACCTATTCAGTACAAAAAGCGAGTGATGTTATCTACAGTGTTTTATGGTGTTCTTTCAGAAAAGAGGCATTTCCTGTGATTTCTTTTGCAGCTTATCTGTATTCTAAAACATAATAACTATGGATGAAATCATTCTAATTTTAAACAATATATTTATATGTGTGCCAGTTTGTTATAATGAAATTCCTATAAAAACCTTATTGTTTTCTTTAAAACTGAAGTCTTAAAAATAACCTATTAAAAAACAGATGGCTAAATATACTCTGTCATGAACTTAAGGTTATCTTTAAATGCAAATAACCATTTGGATGACTACACATAAAAATCTCTGATAAACTAATTCACTCAAATATATTTGACATTAATTTCACGTACTTTTAATTACTTCTTCTTTAGTCATTCTTCATCTTATTATCCTAATCTTATTTTATTAATATTAATTGATTTTAGTTTATATACTGTTTACTCAAAATTGATCAAAGACCTAAATATAAGATCTAATACTATAAAACTCTTGGAATTAAACACAGGGAAAAAGCTTCACAATATTGAACTGGCAATGATTTCTTGATATGGCACCAAAGGCACAGACAACCAAAAAAAAAGACACATTGGACTTCATAAAAATATGAAAAAAAAGTTTGTATATCAAAAAACAATATCAACAGAATAATATAAAGCAACAATAAAACTGTCATAAACTGCCATAAATTCTCTTAGAAAAATAGGGAGAAATAGAGATCATTAATAGATAGAGGAAGGGCTCCACAGTCAGATAAGGGAAAATAGTTATACAAGACAAAAGGAGGCTGGAAAGGAGGAAAGTGGGTGGGTAGAAAAGAAGGAAGGCAGGGAGGAGGGAAGGGAACGAGGAAGGGAAGAAAGAAGGAATAAAGGAATGAAGGAATTTCCATCAATATTTTTGGGTTAAAATCTTTCGCTTGAATTCCAGAAATGGCATTAAGAAAGCTACTGAATTGTGTGTGTGTGGTATACCTTAGTTTATTGATGTTCCCCCCGCCAAAAAAAAAAAGCAAACCCAAAACAATGAAAAAGACTTGGATGCTAACCAAAAGTAGTGCTGTGCTCCCCTGTATATCCTGCTGCACTACAATTTCAACAGATCCAAAAGTTATTTCTCCCTACTTCTCTATATTTTGGTTTGACGTTTATGTCTTCACAGGGCTCTATAATAATGTGCTGAGTAGAAAAATAAGACAAAGTCTGGAGATACACACCTCAGTTTTGCAGAATAGTATGAACTCAGCCAAATGAATATTAATATTACTCTGTTTCCTCATCTATAGAAAAGGTAATAAGCCCCCCACTGGATTGCTAGGAGAAACTAAGATGATGATTGTGAAAATTCGATTTCTCCCACTTTCACATAGTAGATCTTCAATAAGGAACAGTACCCTCATTTACTCATAGTCTCTAGCAATCCTTTTTAAGTTCAAACTCACATAATCAACCTAGTTTAGTTCTTTGCCATCTGTCCTGTAAGTTTTCGGGGAAATTATTTTATCCTATTTCCCTACCTTTAAATTCATTTTCTCTGTCTCCTAACATACCTCTGTTCTGGCCTAAATAATGATAAAAATTCATTCTTCAAAAATGCTCTTCTTATCATGTCACTTTACTGTTTAAAATTTATCAGAGGGTGGTCATTACAATCAGAGTAGTAACTAAACTTATGGTCAATATCAAGTGTCTTTTAAATTTCAGCTAACTCTAATTTGGCTTCCTTTCTCCCCAAATTTTGCAATGTCATCTTACATGCTTCCACATGCATCTCCACTTTTCTACCCAACTCCACCATGTTTAATTCCGATCTGTGTACTGCCTCCATTCCAGCACCTTTCCCCAGAACATGTAGATTGCTCTTTTCTCATGGTCTTGCTTTTCCAATTCCCCACTGGTCCTGCGAAGCCTAGTTTTTACTTCCTTCATGGTTATTTCTTCTCATTTCCCTCCAATCTTGATTGCTTCTTGCAAAATTACTATAGTTGTTACTATGCTTATGCTCATTCAGGAATTTATATAAAGCTTTATCTTTAATTAGTGTTCTACATTGTTAAATACAGTGAGTTCCAAGTTTCTCTTCAAAGAATCAGTATGTCAGTATGTTAAGTTTCTTGTCCTTTGTTCTTCATTTTAAAGTTTAACTTCCTTGTTCTCTTTGTCTCCTTGTCCCTAGTTTCAGTAAAAAATCTTTCCACCAGTTCTAATCACTAGTTCACATCTGTTTCCCTGGTCACCTGCTCCGTCCTGAGTCACCCCTGGTCACCTACTCTGACCTGAGTCACTTTTAGTTACCTGTTCTGTAACCATCCTTCCCGCCGAAACTGCTCACCCTGCCACTCTGGCTCATACCCCACTCTATTTAAAACAGCCAATCGGAATTAGTTTAGACTGTGCGGTCCAACCCTAGCCAATAAGGGAATGACACAGCAGTAGGGGCTATCTGTGTCAGGAATAAGAACCCCTTCCCCTCCCTTGTTCAGGTGTGCTCTCACCATTGCTCCATCCATGAGATGCACCCTTCTATAGAAGTAAAATTGCCTTGCTGAGAAAATTCCTGTTTCAGTGCTATTTCTTTTGCGGCACTGAAAATTTATTTCTAACATACATGTTAGCAATTTCACACATATTTATTGTCTCAGAGAAAGAATGTTTTTAAAATAAATGTTAAAGCAATATGTACTAATTGTGAATATATATAGGATATGTATATTTATACAGTATATACATACATACCCCTATGTATATATGTATATATGTATACATATGCTATATATACACACTATATACATATATGTATATATGTACATATACATATGTATAGAGTATATAATATATACATATAGCGTATATATTGTATGCTCTATATAGAGTACGTACATATAGAGTATATATATACTCTATATGTATATATATACACATACGTATATATACACATACGTAAGAGTATATAGTATATACATATATATATCTATAGAGTATATACATATATAATCTACATGTATATACTATATACTCTATACATATGCTATATATACACATATATATGTGTACTATATATGTATATAGTATGTATATATAGCATGTGTATATAATGTATATATGTATATAGTACATATTCTATATATAAGTATAGAGTGTGTATATATGGCATATGTATACATATACTATATACCTGTATACTATATATAATATACATATACTGTATATACACTATTAGTACATATTGATTTAGTATTTATTAACTATGTATATATTTTGTGAAATACACAAAGAACAATACAAGAAAAAGTCATTCTCCAACCTACTTTCAAGAGATAAACTGTTAAAAACTTACTGTATTTTCTTAGTCATTTTTTCTTTGCTTGTACAGTTAACAATTAGAATAATATTTATATATGTATATTTGAGTGCATTCCTATTTTATTTCTCACTTTATCCTGCATATCTGCCCATGAAAGTCCATATTCTTTAAAAACATAATTGCAATGCACACATCATATTTAATTAAAGATGAATATATCAACATTTGACATCAGTTCCCACACCAGCTACCACTTAACCCTTCCCCTTGTATTTTCATTCCAAAAGCATTTTCCATGCTCATTGTCTTTATTTCCTTGTTTTCCTTTCCCTTTTCAACCTACTGAAATCTGCCTTATGCGTCCAACATTACAACAAAATATTTAAATGAGAGCAGCAGAGAAATCCAGTGAGTTTTTGCCAGAGCTCATCTTACTTAATTGGCAGGATTTTACATTGCCAGTGGCTACGTCTATCCTCCTCTACTCTCATCCTTTGACATCTGTGACAACCCAGTTTCTCAGCTTTCCTTCTAACTCCTAGTCCACTTGTCACATGCCTTTGTGGGCTCATCCTCCTCTTCCTGGCTTTTATGATAGTGTTTGCCAAGGATTGGTCTCAGGCTTTTCCATTCTCTTTATTCCTTCTCTCAAAATAATTAGCTTCACTCCCCCAGCTCTAATTAGCATGCATTGATGACTCTCAAATGTATGTCTTCACACCAGGCCCCTCTTCTGGGCTCCAGTCTATTATATCATCGGCTAAGTATCCGATATTCCCATGTGGATGCATCACTGGTAACTGAAACTCCACATATCTAATGTGGAACTTGCAATCTCCCTGCATAACTTGGTCCTATTCAGCTTTCATATCTTGCTGAATGGCGCTCCCATCAATCCAATGGCAAAAGCTTTAAACGTGACATTTAGCCCTACAACTTTCTTCTTGTTCATTCCTATGCCCAATAAAACAGACAATTCTGTAAACTTTAACTCTCCTGAGTCTATCCACCTATTTCCACATCTACTGCCAGTACTCTCATTAAACTTATGATCCTCTCTGGACTGAATTCTCACAATTGTATTCTGACTTTTATTTGCTCAAAAACTCTTCCGGTCTATTTTTGTCACTGTGGTCAGTGTATTCATTTAAAAGTATAAGTTTGATTATGCCACTCTCCATCCTTGGTCCATTCTAGGACCAATGTTTGACTTCTCATTATTTTCCCTAAAATTCATATCCTTAACAAGTCCTACACGGCACTATGTGATCTGGCTGAGAAATGGCATAAGCCCTCAGTTGGAAAATTAATGAATCCATGCAATTCAAGCAAACTGCAGGTGTAATACCTCCAGTGATAAGAGGGTTTTCAGAAAACCAAAATAATCCAAGAGAGTTAGCTCTAAACAACTGCAACCTGAATGAAAATTATTTCCTGACTTTTACTAGCCTAATACTGTGCTTTCAATTAAAGAATACCGAAGGCACAGCATTAGGCTAGTAATAGTAAAAGTGAGGAAGTAATTTTCCTCCTATTCCTTTGCCCCTCTACCTTCCTCTTTTTCTTTCTCTTATAGTGACTTGAAGGCATCAGAAAAGGTAGCTAGCAAAAGGAGGTGGAGGGGTAGCAAAGTAAAACAATGAGAACTCCCGCTTTTCTGTTGTTGGTGGTGAGACTATAATACCATTAGGGAGAGGATAAAAGCTGTGATTTTTAGCAAAGACAGGAATTCTTTTTCAGATATTATTGTTAAACTGAATTAGGATAATAAATTACAAAACTCAGACTGTTTCTATGTCTAGAGGGAACAGGGAGACTTTTTATCACCTAGGAATAATTAAACAACTCATTGGGCTCATCATAATTTTGATTCAATTGGCAAAAGTAAATGTGAGTATGTGGTAGGGAAAAAATACAGTTGTTTTCTAGTTACACACCACAAATCTTCCTTGTTCAATATGCCAGTTTGAAGAAGCAACATATGTGGGATTCAGTGATGGAATGGTAAGTGAGAATGAGAAATCTAGACCCTGCATGTGATGTCTTCTGTCTTGTGAGCATGAGGCAATCCTGAGATAGGAGCCACGTGGCAAAGCAGAAAGCCTTACTAACCCTGTAGCCCTGGGGGAAGCAGAGCCACCACAATCAGCATGTGCTTCTTACCCACAGGCCCTATTATGCAAGAGAAAAATATTTCACCACCATTTTCAACATGGATTGAATATATGCTCTCAGGACAATTTGGGTTTATTCCTATTGTTCCAGTGTAATTATCACTATAGCCCTTTTTTATTCTCAAAATGTCTTCTTTTCCCAACAGTATGTTACATAGTCACATTTAACAGAGATTAAAGATACATGAAGCAAAAACTGATTTGGTTGCAAGAAGAAATGGATAAATCCAGTTCGAGATATCAAAACTCTCTCTCAATAATTGATAGAATATACAGAGAGAACATCAGAAGGTCAGAGGGGATATAGAAGAATTAACACTATTCATCAACTTGACCTAATTGACAAGTATAGAAAATTCCATCCTACCATAGCATAACATACATTCTTTTCAAGTGCAGATGAAACATTTACCAAGACAGATAATGTTCTGAGCCAAAAAATCAAGGCTAACCAAATTTTAAAAGACTCAAGTCATAAAAACTACGTTTTCTGCTCATAATAAAGTTAGAAGCAACAGAAGGATTTCCAGGATATTCAAAAATATTTAGAAACTACATGCCACAATTATAAGTAACCCACAAGTCAAAGAAAAAAATCAAAAGGCAAATTAGAAAGTATTTCTTACTGAATGAAAATTAAAGCATAACATATCAGATTTTGTGGTAAGTTACTAAATCAGTACTTAGAAGGAAAGTTACAGCACTAAAAATGAAAAAGCTCTCAAATCAGTGACTTGTTTGTGTTCGGATACTAAAATATATATATATGTTTAGGCTGGGGTTAATTATATTTATAAGTATATGTAAATTTACCTTGAAAATTTGTAAAATATGTAAAATTACCTTGAATCTTTTAAACTTTTGTTAGCCTTGATTTTTTTTTGGCTCATATAAATATAAGTATATGTAAATATAAATATATAAATACATAAAGTTAATCCCAGCCCAAACTGAAGAAAAAATAATGATGAGGGCCAAAATCAATGGAGTAGGAAAAAAACAAGGAAAAAATCAGAAAAACCAATGAAATAAAAAGTAGTTTTTTGAGAAATCAATAAAATTGATAAGCCTCCAGCCAGACTGATAGGGGTTGGGGAGAGAGAAGATACAAGCTATTAAACTACTAATATCAGCAACAAGAGAGGTGACATCATCATAGATTCCACATATATTAAAAATAATAAGGTTATATTATAAAAAACTTTATGCCAATAATTGTGACAACTTAAATAAAATAAAAGCTATCCTTGAAAGGTACAAAACACAAAAGCTCATTCAAGAAGAAATAAATAATCTGAATGGACTTATATTTATTAAAGAAACTGAATTTACAGTTAAAAATCTTACCACAAAGAAAACTCCAGGTCCACACGGCTAATTGAGTTATGCTAAACGTTTAGGAAAAAATAACACCAATTCTATACAAACTCTTGGAGTTATTTCAGCAATGAAAGGTTGGTTTAACACTCAAAACCCAATCAGTATGATTCATCATATTAGGCAACTAAAAAAGAAAAACTATATGATCATCTCAGCAGATGCAGACTCTCACAACTTCTATTCAATATTTTATTGATTACATCCAGTGGAATTGGGAAAGAAAAATAAATGCATCCAGACTGGAAAGTAAGAATGAGAACTGTCTTTATTCACAGACTACATAATCAGCTATTTAGAAAATCTTATGGAATCTACAAAAAGTCTACCAGCACTAATAAGTAAATTTAGCCAGGCTGCAGGATACAAGATCTATATACAAAAATCAATTGTAATTAGCAATCAAGAATTGAAGTTTTAGGCAGGACGCAGTGGCTCACGTCTGTAATCCCAGCACTTCGGGAAGCAAAGGTGGGTGGATCACTTGAGGTCAGGAGTTTGGAACCAGCCTGGCCAATATAGTGAAACCCTGTCTCTCTCTCAAAAAGAAAAAAAAAAAAAAATTGGCCAGACGTGGTGGTGTGTGCCTGTAATCCCAGCTACTTGGGAGGCTGAGGCAGGAGAATCGCTTGAACCTGGGAGGCAGAGGTTGCAGTAGTGAGTCCAGATCATGCCACTGCACTCCAGCCTGGGCGACAGAGTGACACTGCATCTCAAAAAAAAAAAAAAAATGGAATTAAAAAAAATCAGTACAATAGCATAAACAACAATAAAAAATTGGGGGACAAATCTGTCAAATACATATAAGACCTGTAAAAACAAAACTACAGAATGTTGCAGAGTGAAATTAAAGAGGACCTACATATTTGGCAAGATATACCTTGTTCATGAATCAGAAGACTCAATATTGTTAGGATGCCAATTGTACTCAAATTGACCTATATCAAGTTTTGATCATTATCAAAATCCCAGCAGACTTTTTTTGGTAGAAACTTATAAGCTGGTTATGAAATTAACATGGAAATACATATTATACATATGTTTGGCTACACTGGTCAAAATATTTTTGGCAAAAATTAACAAGTTGGATGACTAACATTAGACAACTTCATGACTGATTTTAAAGCTTAAGTAATCAAGACAATGTGGTGTTGGGCTAAAGACAGACAAACACATCAATGGAACAAAATAGATATCCAGAATAAACCCATACATATATGGACAATGAATGTTTGACACAGGTCCAAATGCAATGCAGTGGGAAAAGAATAGTCTTTACAATCTATTTTGCTGGAACAACTGAATCTCCATATGCAATTAGGAAACGATGGATAGACGGAAGGAATATAAGAAAAGTTAACACATGAGCTTCTCCATAACTCAGTGTCCTTGTTGATATATATATAGAGATTATAGTAATTTCTATATAATAATATTTTGGGGAGTACTAAATATATGAGAATTTGTAACATCCCTAAAAATATAGCCAGACACAGAGTAGGCACAATATGGCTATAAGCTATTATTATAAAGGTAAAATGTCAATATCTGTATACAAGAAATTCTAGAGAACTATAACAAGAGAGATACTTTGTATAGATTATTTGACTAATAATTTCTTAGAAATTACACACACATACACACACACACACACACACACACTGATTAAAAGGGCCGAAACTGTGCTAAAGAAGTTATGAATAATTCCCTATGGACAAACAATGGTAAAATTCAATATAATAAAAAACAAAGAAAATGTTCTAAAATTTTCCAACAAGAATGGCTAACCATCTAACAAGGAAAAGTATCATGTTTATATTCATAAAGGGGAAGGAGAGGGCAGTGCCTAATCCCCTGAGTTTAGGCTCAGTCAAAAACTAGCTCTGAAACATTAAACAAGATACTTAACTTCTTCATAGCTCAGTTTTCTTGTTGACATAATATAGATTATAGTAATTTCTATATCATAAGATTTGGGGGAGTAACAAATACATTAGAATTTGTAGCACCCCTAAAAATACAGTCAGATACATAAGGGACATAATATGGCTATAAACTATTATTACGCTTAGATTTCTTGGTACAATATTTGATGAAGGAATACAATAGAATGACATTTTCAAGGTGCTTAAAAAAGAAAGTCAATGTTCAAATCTGATACCATTTGAATAGTCACTTAAATACAAGGGTAAAACAACAGAAAAAATGTCGTAAATATAAGGAAGAAATAAAGATTAGTATATCAGACGTGATATTAATAACACACAATAACACATCTACAATTATTAATGCTTTATCCAAAGTTTATTGAGAGGTTACTAGATACTAAATATTCTTTTAAGTTCCTTACACATATTAACTAATTTAGTATTCACATAAACCCTATGTGACAAAAAGAGGTTCAACAAAGGTCACCCAGGGTATATATGATAGACAACCAAAAGAGTTACCTCCATAGTAAGCCTTCATTGTAAGGTTTGTAAATCTGAGTCAGATCTTAAATACAAACCATCTGTTCCTTGTTCCCTTTCTGAGGCTTTTCTCCATGAGAGTTTGTTTGCAGATGTTATCTTTGAGAAAGGATCCTTGAGTATGATTTCAGTGGAGGCAGAAACCTTTCTTTCCAGGGAGGTTTTGATTTTGGTTACCTGCTCTGTTGTGTTCTCTTTCACATAAAAATTCAGTTAGTGGTTGAGTCCAATTATGAACGAAATCAAGTATTTCATAACAAACGATTGGTACTAGCAGGTTGGCACTCATAGGGAAAAGTGTGCTTGATTGTTGGTTTTGGCCACATCATGCATACATTTCTCTTGATATCTGAGTTGTCATATCAAGGAATGACTAAAGATACAGAAAGCAATATTCAAGTTAGAGAACATGAATTTTTACTGGGTAAGAAATAACAACCATTGGTTAACTACCCAGACTTTTGAGCCTTCAATGATGAAAGAAAATATAGAAGGAAAAAAACGCCAGCCATTAAAATCTAGTTTTGTAAGTCTTGTAAAACTGTAAATTTTGTTAAGTCTTTTGTAAGTCTGCATATCTTTTTTTTTTTCTTTTTCTTTTTTTTTTTTTTTTTTGAGACAGAGTCTCGCTCTGTCGCCCAGGCTGGAGCTCAGTGGTGCATTCTCGGCTCACTGCAAGCTCCACCTCACGCCATTCTCCTGCGTCAGCCTCCCAAGTAGCTGGGACTACAGGTGCCTGCCACCACGCCCGGCTAACTTTTTGTATTTTTAGTAGAGACGGGGTTTCACTGTTGTGTTAGCCAGGATGGTCTCAATCTCCTGACCTCGTGATACACCTGCCTCGGCCTCCCAAAGTGCTGGGATTAACGGGCCAGGCGCAGTGGCTCACGCCTGTAATCCCAGCACTTTGGGAGGCCGAGGTGGGTGGATCACCTGAGGTCGGGAGTTCGAGACCAGTCTGACCAACATGGAGAAACCCCATCTCTACTAAAAAATACAAAATTAGGTGGGCATGGTGGCGCACGCCTGTAATCCCAGCTACTCGGAAGGCTGAGGCAGGAGAATCACTTGAACTCAGGAGGCGGAGGTTGCGGTGAGCCAAGATCGCACCACTGCACTCCAGCCTGGGCAACAAGAGCAAAACTCCGTCTCAAAAAAAAAAAAAAAAAGAAAATGCAGTTCGTATTTATTGGTGATAAGACTGAATATATTGCGTGAGTCCCTTATAATGCTTTGTCATGTCTGCCCAAAGTATGGTAGAACCCCAAATTGGGTAAGAAATATCCAAACTTCAAAGACTTTTGTAAGTCTTTGTAAGTCTTGAGTGGAAGCTGTCCACATCCTGCAGTTGCCATCTTGAAACAAAGCTTCGTGGTAGAAGCTGTCTCTATTCCAAGGGCCACTGGCTTCTGAAAAATACTTTAGAATCCCTAATTTTCAATCTTCTAATGGAATGTCAGTCCTTTTGTCAGTGGGCCAAACTTTGTGTCTTTTTAGCTGGGAGACATAAATCCAAGCATCTATACCCTCAAGTTTAACTGCTGTTCTAGTCAAATTTATCTGCTATTTCTTTCCAATGTGGTTTCTAGGAATTTTTTCTATGCTGTCTTTTCCAGATGACAAAGTCTTTGTTTTTCAGGTCATGCCAAGATTCCTTGGGAGAATATGAAGAAAATGCAACCCATACTTTTTGGTGATAAGAGTGAGTATATTGTGTGAGTCCCTTGTGGTGCTTTGCCATGTCTGCCCAAAGTATGGTAGAGCCCTAAATTGGGTGAGAAATATCCAGACTTCAAAGGGCGACCTGTTACTGTCAGAATCTACCTTTCTAACAGACAAAAGTTTCCTCTCACTTTGGAAATTAGCAAACATTGACTAGGATATTCAAAATCCATACCAAGGAGGTAACTGTATGAAACCCATTTGTAAGGGTTCAAAGGTACCCTGACACTTGAGTTCTTGTCCAGTCTCCACCTTTACAGTTTAACTAGATTATGCTGGTGCAGAAGAGACCAACAACTGGAGACATTCTCAGCAACCTCAATAAAATTACCCTACCAAATGTTGACAAAGTACAGTGATCAATTTGTCCTTCTTGAGGTGGGAAATTTAATGAAAAATGTTTGCAAGGTTCCACCTGAGGTCCACTGGTGACAACAAACTGCCATTCTGAAAGTGACAGATTATGAAGAACATTCCTCAGTAAGGTCTGAAGATGACAGGCACAGTATGCAACAGGGAGAATTTGTGGATTATTAGAGATAGCCACCACTGGCGTCGTTTAACTCTGAGAAAGAGGTCATGTGACAGTGGCAAGTCTTTTGGTTGATACGATAGTGCCAGGATCAAACATTCACAAGACCACCTTTTAAGACACAGAAATTCTCCTTGAGCGTTTAAGGGCAAATAGGAAACTGAGTCCTTGACCCTCATTTGGAAGAGCGTCACTGATTTCCTACTTCCTTTTTTTCCCCTTTAGTTTCATTCCGTGAGGGCTTGGAGGTCTAGCAACAGGATTATCTTCCTTTCCAGTTTTGCTGGTATGTTAAATTTCCCTATTTCTGACATTAGGCCACTCAGAGAAAGTGAGGCAAGAGCTGGCACTGCACATGCTCCAGGACCTACACCTGAATGTTTTCTATAGGTGTGATGGAGCATCCCCCTGAGGTTTCCAATGCTGTCATTTTTGTTTTGGTGCATAAACTCCAGAAGTTTTGTCTAAAATTTATAGCTTTTTTAAGTTCCTCTGGTTTTACTCTGAAATGTGGAGTCTCTTAAATCATACTCAAGGTATTCACACTGCCTTTTCCAACACATTTTGTTGCATTTCAGGTTCATAATAACCTATAAATCAGTTGATAGAGATCTGGGAACCCTGAATTATGTGTTCCTAGAACTATTGCAAATTTCTCTGTAAATTTATACCTACCTTGCATAGACTTTGGACGTTTTTGAAAATGACGTTTAGCTTAGACCCAACCCAGGGCTTAAAATCTGCCATAATGAGCTTATTCTGATTTGGTCAACTTTAAGAGCCAATTGAGCATTTAGTGTTTCTAGCTGGCCAGAAGAAAAGGGACATCAGAAAGAGTGTCAGGGAAGGGGAACTTGGAGGGCAACTGGGTGAGAGAACAGGAATAGTAAAGGTAAAAGCTTTTTGAGTCAAGTGGTGATTTGGGCAGATCTAAAAAAGAGCTTTTCACATTTTTTCATTTGCACCTTCCGTGGAACAATTACTGAAGCAATTGTGGAATCTGTATTTTTATTGTAAGACTTCTTATATCAATCAGAACATACATATCATTGAATGTTTGGAATTTCACTCTCTTTCCATAAGGCACCTCTCAAATGAACAGTTTTGTTCTTACAAAAGGTTTCTCAAATGGCCTCTGAAATTCTAAATTAATGTTGGTAAAATTAAGCTGTTTAGACAGAGATACATAGTATCAGTTATAGTGTAAAATACATGTAGGAGGCCGGAATATGGCTTGGAGGGGATATGAACTTGGGTTTAATCTGAGACAAAGGCAAAATGATCTGGCAATGGGTGGTCAAATGAGTTGTTTGTGTACCTCATGCCCTTGGCTCCCCAAACTAAAGGTTAGGTAATCTCCAGTGGCAAATCTGATAAATGTGCAGTTTGGGAAGATGGAAAGTTTGACCAAGAGATCTCATTCAAAATCAGTGTCTCACAGACAAAACAAGACTTCAAATCGTTGTATAAGCTTTTGATAAAGTTTATGGCAATATCTGTCTAGTCAATACCAATCCTTCTGGGCATCTAGTCCCAAGGGATGGCTCAGTGAATTGACTTAACAGGACCCATGCTTATTCTCTTTCTTATGAACTTCCTTTTTTTGACTCCCATGAGAAAATTATGAAGGCAGCAGTGATAAAAAGCAACAGTTAGTAATAAGGCAGATATCTATTGAGGATAAATTTGTTCAAGTCTGATCAAATAATCAAAGGGTTCTTGAAAGGAGATCTTTTAGCATTTGGTAGCTTGATAAAAAGAAACTGGGACTGAAATCTAACCGAAGACTTAACCCTTCATTGCAGTCAGAGTGATTCCCCCTACCAAGCCAGGAAGCTCAAGAGGCCTCAGTGATTTGCACTATTTTTGAATTTAGGATCTTTGCTTGAGCTACTAGGGAGAAGGATTTCAATGGGACCTCCAAATTGCTGAACACCCCAAAATATCAGTAGAAAAGTTTTCAATAAACAAAAGTTCCATTTAGCCGAACCTACAGCAGTAAGGGAGAGTGCCACCTGGACAGGGTCTTAGGGTATCTTGGGTAAGTCAGAAGCAGAATAGTTGTAGAGCTTTGGAGTCTGGACACGAGTAGTTTAAGGTGGGTCTTTCAAAGTGGGGAATTGAGTAAGATTGGGCAAAGTTCATGATCTAGTAGTTTAGGATCAGTTAACACCTGTAAGTGAGAGTTTGGGTAAGAAAACTGTCATTAATAAGCAGGCTGTTTACCAGAGTCAGAATATTATTATCTTCGATATATTGTTTTGCCAGCATTTCTTGAAGCAAACACTGAATTTAAATACTGGATTGCAGTCTTATCTTTTCCAGGCTAATGTTTCCTAGAAGAAACAACTAAGTCATGTGTACATAACTGGTTCATAGTTTTACCTAAGTCATGTTCACAGCTGATCTCAATTCTTAAAGCCTACGATTTTAATATCAGAAAAAGTAGAACTTCAAATAAAAATATCAGAAGTTAAAAAAATGACATTGTATACTACCAAGAAGAAAATTAGATCAAAATGATATAGTATCCCATTATGTTAAAAAATAACAGGAAGAACTACAGTCAGAAACAGAAAAACATGTCAACAATTATCACTGGAGATTTTAACGTCATTCCCAAACAAGATTTGAACATTACAATAAGCTCAAAATTAATACCCAACAAAAATAAAGCACACACAGAATTAGTTGCAATGATCAGCCATGTCCAGGACTACAAAGAAAGCCTGAATGCATTTCTAAAAGCAACATCATTTATAGCAAAAATTAAGTAGAATAAAATTAGAAATTGATAAAAATCATATATCCCTAAACTAAAAAAACACAAATAATCTGGGGGTTAAAAATATAAACAAATTAAGATATATTTGCAACTGTTTGCCAAAGGAAGCACTACGTATCAAAATTGAGAAATACAGGTAAAGCAGAATTTAGACAAAACTTGTATTTTATTGATCGACTGATTGATTGTAGAGATGGGGTCTTGCTGTGTTGCCCAGGCTGGTCTCAAAGTAACTTCAAGTGATCCTCCTTCCTCAGCCTCCCCAAATGCTGGGATTACAGATGTGAGCCACCACACATGGCCCGAAACTTGTATTTTTAAACTAAAAAGAAGAAAAATGAACTAAGCATTCAGCTAAAAAAAGCTTGAAATGAAGCAACAAAGTAAAACTAACGAAGCAAGAAGGTAGGGAATAACAAATGAGAAATAAAGTAGATGGTCAGAATGGATATTAGAGAATGTACAATGGATATATTATCATCATTATTTTGCCATCCAAAACTATCATCTCCCATATCTACTTGGGAGGCTGAGGCAGGAGAATAGCTTGAACCCAGGGGTTGCAGTGAGCTGACATGGTGCCACTGTACTCTAACTGCACTCCAGCATGGGAGACAGAGCGAGACTCCATCTCAAACACACACACACACACACACACACACACACACACACACACACACACAAAACACAAAGAACAAAACCTATCATCAAAGAAAACAAAAACTCAATATGTAAAAGAGGTGTTATTCTGGCTGGGGCCCTGCTACCTCTCTTTCTCCACTGACTGAGCAATGCTTTTTGAAAAACCAGATTTAGAAGACCTGTTGTAAAATAGGTCTTGCATGAAGCTAGTGATGAACTCACAAACCAGTGAAAAGGACTTTCTCAACCTTTAAAATCTGCTAGTGGAAAAAGTGTTTCCAGGGGGTAAGGAAGAAAAAAAATCAAAAAGTCCTGAGCAACTATTCGTTTTTACCTTAAGACATTCTGTGTGTGTGTGTGTGTGTGTGTGTGTGTGTGTGTGTGTGTGTGTGTGTGTGTTTTAAGTAGAGACGGGGTTTCACCGACGTTTGAAAATATTTATCATGGTCTCCCTAACATGGACGGTGTTAGCCAGGATGGTCTCGATCTCCTGACCTCATGATCCACCCGCCTCGGCCTCCCAAAGTGCTGGGATTACAGGCGTGAGCCACCGTGCCCGACCAACCTTAAGACATACTTAAACAACTACTGCATGATTGTTTTTGGAGATCTTTTTTTTATTCAAGTAAACTTTTTGCCAGCATTTTCTGACTCAAAATATAGCAGCAGGAAGATAACATTTTTGTGAGAAAAAAGTTTGAATACAGCTTACTGCTGTATTTAAATAATACAGTAGTTAATATGATACTAATATATTTTGGATATATTTTGAGTTTGTTGATTTTCCAGTCTTCACCCGCTGCTAGGCCTGTGGGTGTGGAAATGCCTGTGGTTCTCAATTTTGTTTGCCTATTAGAATCCTGATGTCCAAGCCTTACTCCAGTTAGACCAGTTAAGCCAGAAAGGCAGAAGGTGTACTCAAGCATCTGTTTTTTCAAAATCTCCTTTTGTGATGCCAAGTGCAATCAAAGTTTAGAATCATTGTAATAGCAAATGGTTGAATGGAAACTCCACCTTCTATTCAAATCCTACCCCAGTCTGCCCTTAGCTGTTCTCTTTTCACAGATCTATCAGTGTCTGAAGATAACTATGGCAGGCTGATCAAATATGCATAGAGCAGGAAGACAGCAAGAGAGTGATACACTGACCATGTTCCAAATCACAAAACATCTCAACAGGCTAGATCATGGACCGAGTCTGATGGGATGGAATTTCATAAAGATACATAAAAAAGCATCTTGGATACAGTAAACTTAACTCCACAAATACAGGGGAACTTAGACGTGACTAAGTAGCAGTACACATGAAAAAATATTGAGGAATTTTGTTGACTTTAACGGTAGTGTGAGTCAACACTGTGATTTGGCTGCCAGAAAATAAACTCAATCCAAGGCTGTGTCAACAAAGGCATACTGTCTATTCTGCATGCTCATTACAGCACTAAGTACTGAGCCATGTTCTCAACCGCATACTTCATGAACATGGAAAGCTAACAGTATGGTTAAGGGGGGAAACTGGAACTGTCATCTTGGGGAATAAAAGGGATATTTAGCCAGGAGTAAAGTTAGCTTAGGGAGACCATGATAAATATTTTCAAAATATTTGAAGGACTCAGTTGTGGAAGTGAGATTAGATTTATTGTGTAAAACTCCAGGAGTCAAAAGCAATAGAGAGATAGAAGGAAATGCTTTTCAGCAGTGTTGCTCATCAATAAAGGGAGTGAACAGCCACACAGAATGGAAGGTTCCCTGTCCTTTGAGATATTTAAGCCT
Organism: Pan paniscus; assembly: GCF_029289425.2. Taxonomy (NCBI): domain Eukaryota; kingdom Metazoa; phylum Chordata; class Mammalia; order Primates; family Hominidae; genus Pan; species Pan paniscus. The sequence goes on along the minus strand of NC_073252.2, from coordinate 174,552,501 downwards.
TCAAGTAAATTATGGGTGAGGAGTTTCAAATCTTCTAGAGTTGAACCAGATAAGAAAGTCTCTTCTTCCGGTAAGATATTATGGACCTATAACATCAGTGTACTTAAAAGTAGATTGGGAGTGAAAGGCAGACTTTTGATGTTCTGTACACTGTTGAAACCCCTTAGCGTGGTCCTCTGTAACCTGCTCACCCTGCCCCAAGGAGGCAGCTAGCCAATGCCACCAGCCCAACGGAAACCCCAGTGCTTTTCCAATGGGGAAATGCAGTCACTTTTCTTTGGATGCTACATCCTTTCTGGAATATGTCTCACACACATCTCTCTTTATCACCCCCTTTTTCAAGTAAACCAACTTCTTACAGAAGCTGACAATGTGTCTCTTTACTCTCCACGAAGATTCTGGCCCTTCTCTTCACCTGTTAGAAGTTTAGGATTCCAAAGGGATCATTAGCATCCATCCCAACAGCCTGCACTGCATCCTGAGAACTGCGGTTCTTGGATCATCAGGCAACTTTCAACTACACAGACCAAGGGAGAGAGGGGACCCCTCCGAGGTCCCATAGGGTTCTCTGACATAGTGATGACCTTCTCTTGGAACTTTTACAACCCCCAGGACATTTCCAAACTTTGAGCAGGGCGCTGGGGGCCAGGCGTGCGGGAGGGAGAACAAGAACTCGGGAGTGGCCGAGGATAAAGCGGGGGCTCCCTCCACCCCACGGTGCCCAGTTTCTCCCCGCTGCACGTGGTCCCGGGTGGTCGCATCACCTCTAAAGCCGGTCCCGCCAACCGCCAGCCCGGGGACTGAACTTGCCCCTCCGGCCGCCCGCTCCCCGCAGGGGACAGGGGCGGGGAGGGAGAGATCCAGAGGGGGGCCGGGGGAGGTGGGGCCGCCGGGGAGGAGGCGAGGGAAACGGGGAGCTCCAGGGAGACGGCTTCCGAGGGAGAGTGAGAGGGGAGGGCAGCCCGGGCTCGGCACGCTCCCTCCCTCGGCCGCTTTCTCTCACATAAGCGCAGGCAGAGGGCGCGTCAGTCATGCCCTGCCCCTGCGCCCGCCGCCGCCGCCGCCGCTCAGCCCGGCGCGCTCTGGAGGCTCCTGCGCCGCGGCGCTCCCGGGCCCCGCCGCCGCCAGCCGCCCCGCCGCCCTCCTCCCGCCCCCGGCACCGCCGCCAGCGCCCCCGCCGCAGCGCCCGCAGCCCGGCTCCTCTCACTTCGGGGAAGGGGAGGGAGGAGGGGGACGAGGGCTCTGGCGGGTTTGGAGGGGCTGAACATCGCGGGGTGTTCTGGTGTCCCCCGCCCCGCCTCTCCAAAAAGCTACACCGACGCGGACCGCGGCGGCGTCCTCCCTCGCCCTCGCTTCACCTCGCGGGCTCCGAATGCGGGGAGCTCGGATGTCCGGTTTCCTGTGAGGCTTTTACCTGCCACCCGCCGCCTTTCCCCGGCACTGGCCGGGAGGGCGCCCTGCAAAGTTGGGAACGCGGAGCCCCGGACCCGCTCCCGCCGCCTCCGGCTCGCCCAGGGGGGGTCGCCGGGAGGAGCCCGGGGGAGAGGGACCAGGAGGGGCCCGCGGCCTCGCAGGGGCGCCCGCGCCCCCACCCCTGCCCCCGCCAGCGGACCGGTCCCCCACCCCCGGTCCTTCCACCATGCACTTGCTGGGCTTCTTCTCTGTGGCGTGTTCTCTGCTCGCCGCTGCGCTGCTCCCGGGTCCTCGCGAGGCGCCCGCCGCCGCCGCCTTCGAGTCCGGACTCGACCTCTCGGACGCGGAGCCCGACGCGGGCGAGGCCACGGTAGGTTTGCGTTAGGGTTTGCGGAGAACCCGAGAGTTTGCGTTAGGGTTTGCGGCGGACCCGAGAACCTGCGCGGGGGAAAATGTGTGTGCTTTAAGCTTGTGTACGTGGGGTCCAAAGTTACTGAGCTCAGTGCACGCTGCTTTGGAGAAAAATCTTCTGCTTTTTAAATAGAAAGTTGTTACTAGAGAGGCAAGCAAGTTACACGAGTGAAGGGCCCGGAGAGGTGCCCAGTGAGAGATCCCGAAATCTATTTCAGACTGGTTTCCTCTGGGACAACCAAGGGGTCTTGAACCCTGCCCAGTCAGCGGGGCTCTGGAGAGTATGAGTTCATTTTGGTCGGGAAATGCTCGTTTCTTTCCCCAGCTGATTCATGGGACTCCAAACAGATTCTGGGACACTGGTGATCAGTCAACCCAGCCTTACTTTCCTGGACTGTTCATAGTCTGCAGAGCACCAGGCGCTGTGAGCGAATTTAGAAAAAAGTGTCAGGGACTTTAGTAACCAGGCTCCAGAGCTTTCAGAGTTCACTTGAAGTTGGTCAGACTTGAGATGTAACGGGAGATTAGAGTCAGTTAGATCACAATCAAGCAATGCAAGGCTTGTTTCAACTTTATAAGCTCTTCATTCCTAAAATCTGGTCATGAGATACTGCAAACTAAGTTTTTTTTTTCTTGTTTGGGTTTTTTGTTTGTTTTGTTTTCTTTTAAATAAGAGGTGTTTAATCCTATGCCTGAAAATGTTGCCAAAATACTTTTGAGGCATCCTGATTTTCAAAAAGGATTTGTGTGTGTTCCTACTTCTTACTGGCTCTTCTAAAAGAGTATATCTTTATCTAAAAAGTTCATACCTGCCATAACCATATAGAGTATGCTTAAGAGAGTTCCTAAAGAAGTTATATTCGACATTTCAGTTCAAACACTTGCAGTACCCCTTGCTGGAACTGTACTGCAGTAGTTTATTTCAACTGGTGGCAAGTGGAGAGGTACCTGTGGTGTGTTACAGTCAACTTTAATTTGACTGTTGATTAACACATACACAATGTGTAGAAAATAGCCTTATATTTTGAAATATTTTATTTATATTTATATTTTGAAATACACTTAAAGATTGAGAAGACTAATTTTTGGAAATCAAACTACCTTTGCATTTAAATTTTGGGAAAACATTAAAATTTTGGAATGTGTAATAATTTAATATAGGGGTTAAAGGAATGCCTCTTGAGTAAAAGCAATATAAATGAAATAGACTGCATTCTGTGAATCGCAAAAATAATTTTCAGTGCCTATACTTACATTGCCATAACTATAGTGATGAAAATATCTTTCTGTTCTTAAATACCGCAGAAGTGTAATAATCGGCTCAATAACGCTTCTGATAATTTGAGTCCTTGATTTTGCAGTACCTATTTGCTATTTCTGCAAAGTCAAAACTAGTAAAAGTATGATTTAGTAAGGCAACATCTCTGTATTGGCTACGGTCACTTACTTTGGTTTACAGTAAGAAAATGTGCAGTAGAGAGTAAAATGAGAAACATTCCCTGATAAGCCAATAGCCTGTATGAGAGTCACTCACTGCTGGGTGAGTCTAGAATTAATGTACCCTGAGTGTGTGTGTGTGTGTGTGTGTGTTTACGTGTGTTATGTATAGGTATGGGATTGGAGGATTAAAAAAGTTAATTTTAACTTTCAAAAGTGTCTTCGTTGGTGATGTAAAATTTGCCATTGGTGATATGGCAAATTTTACCATTGCCGTGAAAATCACTATGCATTTTTGTTTGCAAATGTTGCTTTTCATATTTAACCATTTTTGTATTCTGTATGGTGAATATGGGTTAGTATTCTGCATGTGATGTGGGTTCCTTTCCTATGTGATGAAACATCATTTCCCATATGAAACATCATCTCTGAGTTCCATAGACCACAAAGCAGTATTTCATTGCTCCATTAAAGTGTCGTTCCCCAGTGGGTGAATAGAGCCTTGACAGGGCATGTGTCATTAATGCGTTCAGTGAAACTGCTGTGTCCTTGCTATGAAACATGTCACACAACTGCCAAGAAACTGATATGAAGACTCTATGTCTCTCCCTAGTGGCCTGTACAAGCACCACATTTAGATTTAAGCACTAGAGAAGAACTGGGGAGAAATCAATTGTTAATTTTCTATAACTACATGAACCCCAAGAAAATATTTCAGAAGGTAAACAGAAGATGCTAAATATCTATAATCCCAATAGATGCAATGTTTTCATAACTTTCACCTAGGAACTTTTTTAATATTAAAAAAATCAAAAATAGCACACAAACTATGAACCAAGGTTAGCCATCCAGCCCTTCAGCCCACCCGTAAAGCCATACAAAAGATTGTAGGTAAAAATCACAAATAGAATGAAGATCTCCTTATTCCTTGACTTATATTTGCATTTACTGGATTCCTATTTCTAGTTATTTGTGGTTGGATGACTTACTGAAAAGTCTTAAAATGTTTCTCTGAAGGATGTTAACACAAACAAGACAGTGTCAAAAAAGTAAGGCAGGCAAAAGTAAAATTAACTGGACATGATGGGAACAAAAGAGAATAGCAAGTCCGAAGCTGTTCTATTTACAGTTTTTCTTATAGTATATGATTGAGTATGTTTGTCAACATCTACTCTTATAAGAGATTTCTGACATTCCTCTGAGTGATGCTACTTATTATATGAGGTTTTAGATATAGAAAGTTCAATTCATCTTTCATTTTGATTTCCACTCCATTATAGTCTTCTGAAGTACGAATATCTGATTGGTAGCTATTTATTCACAAGACAGTTATCAAAATTGCTTCATAGAAAGCAGTTAATTACTGATCTTACTGGCATATGTCTAAGACCCGTAGATCTCTAATCCTGTCCTTTTCAGTTGAGTTGAGAAAGACGGAGGGTAGTGGATTTAGATTTCATTTTGGACTTCCAGTTCTGGTTCCGGTTCCTCTTGAGAGGAAGGTCCTGGCCTCCTAGTTATCTCCATGTGTCCAACCCAGAATGCTGTTTCTCAGCTCTTGCTGGGGTTTTCACCAACAGAGGAACTGGCATGAGACTAATGAGGGTTTCCCGAATCCCTGGGACTGTGCTTGCCTGCTTGCCTTTGGCAGTCCTGGGGTTGTTATTGAGAGTAGGAGTTTATAATCATTATCTGTGATGTTCATAACGTGTGTTATGCACTTCGCAAAGAGCTTTGCAAGTTAGTTTTGTTTTTCACTACACCTCCATAATATGGACATTATTTTATTTCATTAAGGATGAGGAACCCAAGATTTGAATGACTTAACCAGGAAAAAGAATAGATGTTTTTTCCTTTTTTTCTTTTAAAAAAAGTTTTATGGCATATACCAACAGTCCCCGACTTAGAATGGTTCTATTTAGGACTTTTGGACTTTACAATGGTGCAAAGTCGATAGACATTCAGTAGAAACCATACTTCAAGGTTTGAATTTTGATCTTTTCCTGGGCTAATAATATGCAGTAAAATACTTTCTCTGGATGCTGGACAATGGAAGTGAGCTGTGACCAGTCAGCCATGTGATCGTGAGAGTAAACAACAGGTACTCTACTGTATATTAAATATATTTTCAACTCAGGAGGAATTTTTCAGGATGTAGCCCCATCGTAAATCGAGAAGCATGTATGTTTTAGAGAAATGTGGTAATGGGTTTGGGCCTTTGGGCCTGTGATTCAGACTCCTTTCAGCCCCTCTGCTGGTCTCCTTTGGCACACTATAGCAGCGTGCAGGAAGGCAGAGAAAAGCACTGTGTGTGACTTTGCAGTTAGGGGCACCTTGTTGCATTTATTTAGGTCCTAATTCCCCACAACGGGACAAACGGAAATAAACCCAGACTTTCTTCCAGGCTTTACCACATGGTGTTCGTTTGACTAAAGATAAATTATAAATGACCTAATCCATGGTAATATTATAAGAACGACTGCTTAACTGGAGGCTTAACAAGATTTTCTGACAAACAGTTTTTCAAAGTTGTGCTCAAGTAACTTCAGTGAAAGATTGTGATTTTACCTCTGCCAAATGACCTTTCACAAATAAGTGGATTTGGAAAGAACAAATTTAAGTTGGCAGAAGCATTATACTTCCTCTGACTTCTGAGCATATATTGTTTCACCTTTCACCAGTTACATTATTCCTTGTAGATGTGCATTTTATAAATACTGTATGGGTCTACCTTTTGTTACAAAAACATATTTGTATGTACAGATTTGTATAAATTGTGGATTAAGGTATCATTGATTTTTCTCATTAGAAAAAACAGATATAGCAGAGAACTTTAAACAAGGAGAGATGCTGATGAGTTTGAGTTATAGTGTAATTATAAAATTTACTATAAATATTTAAGGTTTGTGTAATTGTTTTTCTGAAACTTACTAGTGTAAATTTTTGGGGTGGCTTCTTTCCTCGGTTGATTAATTTTTTTTTCAGAGTTTATGTTTAACCATGAGAAAGCAGAGACTGTTTTTATTTAATTTGCTTTATTGGGCATCCATCATGGAATTAATCAAATTGTACATTAAATGCTTTGTCAGTGGATTAGTACTGTTTCCTTATACTGCTCGTGCCCTAGTGGCTTTCAGGTGTTAGGAGTTATCCACGATAGTTTTTTTTCCAATTTTGAAATCCAAAAACTCATTTTCTTTTTCTTTCTTTTCTTTTCTTTTTTTTTTTTTTTTTTGAGACAGGGTCATGCTCTATTGCCCAGGCTGGAGTGCAGTGGCATGATGTTGGCTCACTGCAACCTCTGCCTCGTGGGTTCAAGCGATTCTCGTGCCTCAGCCTCCCAAGTAGCTGGAATTACAGGCATGTGCCACTAGAGCAGGCTAATTTTTGTATTTTTCATAGAGAGAGGGTTTTGCCTTGTAGGCGAAGCTGGTTTCAAACTCCTGACTTCAGGTGATCCACTTGATCTCCTAAAGTGCTGGGATTACAGGCATGAGCCACTGCGCCCGGCCCCAAAAGCTCATTTTCTTAAATTATTTGGTGCTATAATCCTGATCTGAACTGACATAAGGCTATTTATAGTCATTATTATCTAATTTAAATATTTCTAATCTTCACTGGGAAAATAGTAATGTATTTATTTACATGATGCTGCCATCAGTCCTGCTTGTTTTTGGGGTGTGAGTATTAATATGTCTATGCACTTGGTTTCCAGAAAATTCCAGGTTCAGAGACTCTTGCAGTCTCCAGGCATTTTGGATAAGCAGATGGATTGTAGCCCTGTTCCACAGGCCTTCCTCCATTGCTTTATTGCCTTGGGACTGCCTGGAAGAGGCAGGGAAAGGTAATCCAGGAATTGAAGAAAGAAGCCATGTGGATGCACCTAATTCCTTTTTACCCATTAGTACCAGGTTTATTTGCTCTTTAATCTACTTCAACTCAGGGGCATGTTAATCAGTTCTTACTAGTGGCAGCTTCAGTTCTAAGCAGGAAATTACAGTTCAGTGTGTGATGCAAAAAATGTAGAGTGAGTGATCTTGTCTATAACAAGCTTATAATCATTTTGGAGAAAATAAATTTACTCATTAAAAATACTACAAGTGAATTAAACTATAAATCCAGACCATGTAAGTGGTTTTGTAAGAGAGTCTTGTGAGTTACCACCAGTTGTTGGCTAGCCTTCTGGGAGTTGCATGGGCAGGCCTGGGAAAGGTGGAATGATATGAGACCCAATGTTAAAAATGAGTAGATGCTAATTACAGAAATGGGGGAGAGAGGGATGTTTTGAATATTGAAGAATGACAGCAAAGTACAGAGGAAGTAAAGGTCAGGGATATTTGGGGAACTAGAAGCAAACCCTTTGGTGCAAAAGTCAAGAGCTTTAAGGGAAACTGAAGGGAACATGGTGGGAAGTGTGAAAACCAAAGAGAAAGTCTGACTTTGAGTTGAAAGCAACAGGAGCTTTAGTGGTATGCTGAAAGTGAGGTTTTTAAGGAGCTTAACCTGGCATTGTTGCACAGAAGTGTCTAAGAAAGCCGACCAGAAGCTTCTCAGAAGCCATTTTCAACTGCAGGGTTTCTTAAAGTGTCTGGCAGTGACTCTGCCTTTCTCATTACAGTGGCCACCCATATATGGTATTCGAACTCCTCTATATGCTCCTGATTGCTGGCGATGATAGTGGTGATTACTTTTGACTTACTGTAGGCACCCATCATTGTGCTATCTGGATATATTTACAAAAGTATAGAAATAGACATCTCTGCCATTATGGTTTGCATTCCAAACAAAGCAAGCAGTGTAAACAGTGGTCATGCTTAGATACACATACACAGACCCCCCCACACACATATTCATGCATACACCGCTTAATAGTTCTTCAGACTGCCAAGTGTGACTTACGTGTTCTTTCTTGCATGGTTAAGAATTTGTAGACAGTTCATTGAAATAGAATATTTAGACAATCAGAAGTGTACAAGATTAGAATCCCCATATTTGCACACACATTTATTTGTAGGTCAGTGGGCAATTGAAAAAAAAAGAGAAGGAGAGAACCCTAAAGTGTCCTGGAAATTCCTGCTTTTTAAAATCTGCTAACAATGAGACCAGAAAGGTGGGAGTGGGGATGTGAGGAGGTGGGTAAACTACCAAATAAACAATATAAATACTTTGGCTGTTCTTATAAAAGTTTTTTTTAAATATGGTGGAATAATTTACTCAAACTCAAGAGATGCCACCTACTAGAGAAAGGACATACTGAAAGAGGAAATATTCAAATGCACAACTTTGTGTAAAAAGTAATACTTACAAGTTTAAAAGACTCACTTCTAAAGAAGTTTGGCTTCAACCTGTCCTCATTTGGACAGGTGGAAAGATGTATATTTCGGGGTAGACCAGAAAGTTGTGGTTTGACTTCTATAGTTGAAAGGTTTCTATTTAGACATTTATTTTGTAATTTAATTTACCTAAAACTTCGTCCCTAAATTACCATTTTCTCTTACTTTTATGCAATAGTAAAGTATGCAGTCATAAGTGATAAAGGCTGGGATCAAAGCTAGCTATTTTGCTAACTGCAGAACCTATCCACTCTGTTTACACTGCCTGTGATAGCGCCTGGAAGAACTCACTGCCAATATTTCTGCTTGTTTCAGTCACATAACTGTTGCTTGTGTCAGTGACGTAACTTGTTTAGAGATGCAGTGCAGTGGATAAGAGCACAGGGTATGGACATGCCTTTCTGTATTCATGTCCTGAGGATGCCTCTTAGTACCTGTGTGACCTTGGACAAGTTACTTAGTTTCTCTCTGCTTCTTTGTAGCACAATGAGTAGATGCTAATTTTTAATTTTTAATTTTTTCTTTTTCTTTGTGTCTGTTTTGTGTATTTAGTTACTTTATCCTTTTTTTTTTTTTTTTTTGAGACAGACTCTGGCTCTGTAGCCCAGGCTGGATGGAATGCAGTGGTGCGATCTCAGCTCACTGCAAGCTCCGCCTCCCAGGTTCACGCCATTCTCCTGCCTCAGTCTCCTGAGTAGCTGGAACTACAGGTGCCCACCACCACACCCAGCTAATTTTTTTTTTGTATTTTTTTAGTAGAGACGGGGTTTCACCATGTTAGCCAGAATGGTCTCAATCTCCTGACCTCGTGATCCGCCCGCCTCGGCCTCCCAAAGTGCTGGGATTACAGGTGTGAACCACCACGCCCAGCCTAGTTACTTTATCCTTTTAAAAGTCCTCTTCCAAAATGTAGAATATAATTAATGCCTGCTTAATCAGGTTGTTTTGAGGATAAGAATGTGTATATAGGCCAGGTGTGGTGGCTCACGTCTGTAATCCCAGCACTTTGGGAGTCTGAATCAGGTAGATCACTTGAACCCAGGAGTTTGAGACCAGCCTGAGCAACATGGGGAAAACCCTATCTCTACAAAAAATAGAAAAATTAACTGGGCATGGTGACACGTGCCTGTATTCACAGCTACTCTGGAGGCTGAGGTGAGAAGATGGCTTGAGCCCAGGAGGCGGAGGTTGCAGTGAGTGAGCTGAGATCACCCCACTGCACTCCAGCCTGGGCAACAGAGTGAGACTCTGTTTCAAAAAAAAAAAAAAAAAAAAAAAAATCAAAAAAACAGCATGTGCATACATATAAAGCCCTTGGAACCATGATTGGCATATAGTAAGCTTTCTGTAAATTTGTGTTAAATAGATAGTCTTCATGATCAGAAAACAAAGAATATAGCATGTAAGTACTATGTCCTAGACATATGACATAACTGTGATTCTTCAGCACCTTGCAACTAATTTATTAAATTTTTAAAATTATAAACTTACTGACAATTTTCCCAATTTCTAAAATATAGCAAGAGGATATAATACTGATGTTTGATTTTGAAACAGGTGAAGGAAATGCAGGGTGTTTAATCATTCAGTGTCTGGAGGCTACATACTGTAGTTCTGCTTATAATATGTTCCCACGTCCCCTGGGGGCCGGGGTTTGTTCCTCTCCTGGAGGGCAGCACAGGTGTCCATAGACCACACCAAACCAAAGAATCTGGGATGATGCTGTCTCCTTATGTGCTTCATTCATACTTAGGTCATTTGGCTGTAAAGGATTTTGGTACACATAAGCTTTTTATAATGCCATATAATTTAATATGAACTCATCTTGAATATATTCAGAGCATATACATTTTCAAGTTTAAATGTTTATTAATGAAACATGCTAATGTTGCTACTTTGATGTGTAAATATCTCATCTATATTATTGCCACAAAAAACAAATATGCATTCTAAATTTACAATGAAATCATCACAGAATACCTAAAATATCAACAATTTCACTGAGGAAAATATAAAGAAAACTTAAGGGGAGAATGCTATATGCCAGAGTTAAACTTGTGTGAATTTGTTTAGGAAAATGTGATTGCACTGTTCCTAAGGGACCCGCTTCCAGAATGGTAACCAGTACAGCGTGTGCTGTCTGAGATGTGCGGACACCGGGATGAATTATGGAGTAGATACTTTCCTTCTCTGAGAGTAAGCTGATTTGCTTGAGTACTCTAGTTTATTCCAAATAGTTGATTTTGTTTGGTGGTTCTCTTTGTCAGTTTGCCAGTCAGTGCTGTGACTTGCGTGGTTACCCTGTGCTGAAGACTACAGTGCTGGGGGCGTTGGAGGCCCGTGAGCAGACAGGAAAAAGGGAGGAAAAATCAGTGGTGGACACACTTCCCAGCTCTTGAACAGCTGACAGCATATTTTTTTGATTCAGTAACATCCAGAAAGTATTCACTTCCCTAGGATTCCAGTGCAGATGTTAGTTGGAGTATTTTAGAACTTTTGACCAGATACCACATTTTTAAACAGAATTTTTTTTCTAACTGGAAGTGGAACGAAGCACTAAACACTAAATAGACCCTCAGGTAATATGTAAGTACATTAAAAATTAGATAATACTATATTATTCATTCACATCTCTATGGAGATACTGTATCATCTTTTTAAAAGCAATTTTCGTATTAATATTTGTATTTCAGAATTAGAATTGTATGTAAGCATATAATAAAATGAAGCTTTATAGTTCAGTGCTATTATGTTTTCCCAATTATAGAATTCAAATTAACATTTTAATGTGATTTTCTTCATAGTAATTTTTCATTGTCACACTAATTTATTTTTCTCTCAACTTTTTTTTATTAAAGAAATTTTTTTTTTTTTAATTTGAGACAGGCCTCACTCTGTTTCCCAGGCTGCAGTGCAGTGGCATGAATGTGGCTCGTTGCAGCCTCCGCCTCCTGAACTCAAGTGATCCACCTACCTCAGCTTCCCAAGTAGCTGGGATCACAGGCACGTGCCACCCCACCCAGCTATTTTTTAAAATTTTTTGTAGAAATGAGGTCTCACTTAGTTGCCCAGGCTGCTCTCAAACTCCTGGGCTCAAGTGATCTGCCTTGGCCTCCCAAAGTGCTGGGATTACAGGCATGAGCCGCTGTTCCAGCCTAATTTCTTTTTCTCTTACAAGTGCTTTGCTTACGTTTTTATTGTTAGAAACAGGATTCAAATAACTGCTTATTTAATATTCTTTTTATGTAGAAGAAACAGTCTTGAACTTGATAATACTTTTGGTTCCAACTTGTTAAAATATTGGAAAAGGATGAAACATTTGTGAAAATAATCAGACCTTGGCACTGCGGTAGTTGAGGAAGAGTCATGCGTGTAAGTGAGTGCCACTCTGAGACAGGCAGCACTTTCTCCCTTGTGGTAATTGAATAGGGTATGGGAAGCCGACTACTTAATCTGCTTCAGGCAAGCAGTGTTCAAAGTTTAACGCCCTTTTACTGAAATGACAAACATAATCACCTTACCTAAAAGGATGCGTTGGCAATGACTTTACCAAATAGTTCACTTGGTGAACAATAGTGAAAACAGTTCACCTTCCCTTGTCTTTGTTTACAATTAAATGAGCCCCTCCAGGTCCCTCCCTGCCCCAAGAGTGGATGAATTTGGCAAATCAGACTGAAATGTTAAAGAAAATGGTCTTGACTACTCTCTTTTAACTGAACTGACCACACAGCTGCCATGAATCCTGTGATTGAATTCCTACAACCTGTAAAAGGGATTGTTATTTCCACTCACTCCAAGTTTCTTGGAAGTAGCTAGTTGATATCAGATACCAGATGCGAGGCTATTTTAAATCACTGTGGTTTAATTTACTATAATATCATTGCCTACATGGAATATTTTTAATTCTTTCTTTTTGTTTGTGTCTGTTTTGTGTATTTAGTTACTTTATCCTTTTAAAAGTCCTCTTCCAAGTTTATGTTTTGAAAAAAGAGAACACTTACTGAGATTCATGTTTGCTTACAGGTCATGACATTTATGACTTCCCTAAAAAACAAACTGATCCCTTTGTCTCAGAGCCAAATTTTAGTTTTAACGTAATAGTGATTCATTGTTTGTTCTCTCTGAGTCCTAGATCTCTCTTTTAATTTTGGTGTCTGTCCATGCCAAATTAGAATTTTATTAAGGCCAAAATTATTCATGAGTCATGACCATCACACTTAACAACTGGGTAATTTGAAGCTGCTTCAGATACACATTAAAGCAAATAATGATGTCATAAATTTTAATGCAATATTTTTTTTTCCTTTAATATTGGTAGCAATGAAACCTGCTCTGTTAGAGACCAATTCTGTTTTACTTTAGAAAAATGTACCTTTGTGTTCATGTCCATGAGAGCACAGTGTAGTTATTTTATTACTATAATACAGCACACAGTGACATATAACTTAGTAAATTAAAGATTAAAAATATTTAAAATTGGTGATTTTTTGTGCCATGTTGATTTGACATTTATTCTTCTGTCTGTCTAAAACTAGGAGCAGTGCTAGTGTGACAGCCTCAAGTCATGTTAACATGACACACGTAGAAGACTGATGCTCGGGCCTCCTCTAGTGCAAAACACCTGAAATTCAAATTTTGCTTTTCTGTGCTATTTTCCTAATTAAGTGTATCCTTGATGTTGAGTTTAACTTTATTACACCCCTGTTAAATATCTGCAATGTGTTGGGAAGGAGGAGGACACATATGCCTGATTTAAATTTGATATAACTGTATAGATATAATTTCATTTTCCATTCAAACATTGAAATGATATAAATTAATATATGTACAGCTAAAATTAAATCTGTGATGTCGAGATGAACTCCATGCTGTCCTTGGTGCACTGTGTATTACACATGGGTATTAAATACGTGCTTAGTGCTTAGTGAATGGGTTAGAAGGAGGTTTTTTTTTTTTTTTTTTGAGATGGAGTCTCGCTCTGTCACCCAGGCTAGAGTGCAGTGGGGTAATCTCGGCTCACTGCAACCTCCGCCTCCCGGGTTCAAGCAATTCTCCCTGCTTCAGCCTTCCGAGTAGCTGGGATTACAGGCATGCACCACCATGCCAGGCTAATTTTTGTATTATTTAGTAGAGACTGGGTTTCACCATGTTGGCCAGGCTGGTCTTGAACACCTGACCTCAGGTGACCTGCCTGCCTCTGCCTCCCAAAGTGTTGGGATTACAGGCGTGAGCCACTACACCTGGCCTAGAAAAGAGTTTTAATAGATACCCCTGTAAAATGCCAAGCAATCAGTTGCCATTACTAAGAACTGCAACAAGTTCCAGTTAAAGATGTACATGTTTAAGAGCTGTCGTTCTTTAATGAAATATGACCAAGATGTCTTAAACATGGGCTTTAATACATGTTACTGTGGGTTTCACTCCAACTTAATAGCACACAAAGCTCTGAAGACACATGATTTCACTGGTGGTACATTTACACACATTGTTTTCTGTCCATGTTTAAGTTCATTCTTGTCCAGAACAGTTTCTGGTTTTCTAAGCCTAAGGTATTAACATTTTAGTTAATTAAATCGATAGGGAGCCTTTTATCTTTTTTTTTTTTTTTTTCCCTATCTGGGGGCTTTGCTTTCGCACTGACATTAGCAGTTCCCTTCCTATGTGCAATAGGAAAAATGTGCAGTCATTCCAGGAGCATGGTCTCCTCAGAAGGTTAAAAGTGATTGTAACTTAGAGGTTAATGTTTCACTCCAGAGGAAAGTGTTTCACCCCACTTGATGATGTGCCCCTGGGTGCTCACAGAAAGAGTAGTACTCTTTTTTAAACCAAAATTTTAGACACATGTTATGCAAATCTTCTTTATAAATTACACATTCTTTTCTTTCCTTTTATTCTATCTTTTACTCTAGTATACTATTTTGCAATTAAAACATTTTAAACTTCTTCCAGAAAAAAACTTCTTCCAATAACTTCTTACTTCAAACTACTTTTACTAATGACAAAATAACTATGTCCATCACAGTGAGGAATTATTCATTGTTTATACCACCTTGTATTACTTATATAAATATCATCCTATAAAAAATACTACAATTTATATTGGGACTAGATTTTCTTAAATTTAAATTTAAATTCTTTTGGAAAATCAGGTTCTATCGGCTCTGTTGTCTTTTCATCTCTAATTGTACATCTTCCCACTATTTTGATTTATACATGATGTTATTATATTAGGATAGCTTTGATTTTAATGTAATATTAGCTAGTTTTATGGCTTGAAAAACTTAGTACATATACTATATTCATAAATACAGCACTATACATTCTAGCATATGGCGTGTGCACTTAATCTGAAGAATTAGACATTTTTTCCTGTTCTGTGATGATTGATTGATTGGTGGTGGGGGCAGAAGGTGGCCAGTCTTTGGCAACATGTAAAATTTTGTTAAAATTTTGTCAAACTGATTTAGTCCATTGCTAAATTTTGAAATCAGTATTGTTTTAGGGGGAATATCTCGAGTTTATGAGGACAGAAAGAAATATTCTTAGAAAATTGAGAAGGTTTAGTCCCTGTACATGCAAACTAGGGGGTGTTTAGATCAGAGCAAATGTCTTGCAGCAGGGGTTGACGCCGGGCCATGTTTAGTCATCAAAGCATGACTTCTATTCTGGGAATGTGGTAATTAAGAGGTAAATATTATTTACAATAGCCCTTATAAATCTTTGGTTGTTCAACAAAATAACTTGCCATCAGAGTTAGATGATTTAGCTAAAATTATTTAATTGGGTTATTCCTACTTGATCCAACATTTGATTATAATATATGTAGTAGCGTTAAATAATTTGGGATTTCTGGCCTCTGGCTGGCTGTTGAAGACTTTTTGTTGGTGGCGGGGGGCATCCTAAGGAACAACTTGCCCTCTACTAGCATTCTTTACTAGAAAAAGCTCCTATTTACTTGTTTTTTTTTCCTAAATATGTGTTTTATTTCCTTTTGGCATTGTCTTTCTCGCTCCCAATTATAATTGTGAGCAAATAGCAATCGAAATTCTGTGTAACTTCCAGCACAGTTTAGTCATCAGAGCTTGCCAGCAAGTATGTCTATTGTGAGAAAACTGCATTTGCCACAGCTAGACCGCACGTGAAGTCATATTGTCCTCTCTTCTGTAGTTGTTTTTTCCTATTTATGCTTTATTCTGATTCAAGTTCAGCATCTCAGTGATCATAATTGTGGGGAAAAAATTTCATTTTGAACTATAAACAGAAAAGATACCAAGTTGTTGTATTTGAAAGATTATTTTAGAATTTGGTTATACCTTCAAGTAAAATAAGCTGAAGAACCAGATATTTAGGCACATTTTGACTATAAAATAGATCCTCTACATATAACAAGAATAGCTTTTTTTTTTTTTTTTTTTTTTTTGAGGCAAAGTCTTGCTCTGTCGCCCAGGCTGGAGTGCAGTGGCACAATCTTGGCTCACTGCAAGCCCCACCTCCTGGGTTCATGCCGTTCTCCTGCCCCAGCCTCCCGAGTAGCAGGGACTACGGGTGCCCACCACCATGCCCAGCTAAGTTTTTGTATTTTTAATAGAGACAGGGTTTCACTGTTAACCAGGATGGTCTCGATCTCCTGATCTTGTGATCCGCCTGCCTCGGCCTCCCAAAGTGCTGGGATTACAGGTGTGAGCCATGGCGCCTGGCCTATATATAACAAGAATTGCTTTTATATGTCTATATGTCACTTCATAATATTTGTTTATTATTTAGCTAGTTATTGCCTATAAGCCAGTATTTAGATATTATATAAAATCTGAGGAAAACAGTTCTATAAGATTCAGTAAAATTCCAATTCTATAAGATTCCAAGATGTAAAGTGTTTTAGGTATTTAAAAGTTTTATATAGACAATAGTGACTCATTTGTTATGGTAATATGAATATAGACAAGAACTTAGACTGAAGCAAAAAATAACAATTAGTTACATAGCTATTTCAAAGCCCATGCAGTAGTTTTTTGTTTGTTTGTTTGAGACGGAGTCTCGCTGTCTCGGCCAGGCTGGAGTGCAGTGGCGCGATCTCGGCTCACTGCAAGCTCCGCCTCCTGGGTTCACGCCATTCTCCTGCCTCAGCCTCCTGAGTAGCTGGGACTACAGGCGCCCGCCACCACGCCCGGCTAATTTTTTGTATTTTTTTTAGTAGAGATGGGGTTTCGCCATGTTAGCCAGGATGGTCTGGATCTCCTGACCTTGTGATCCGCCCACCTCGGCCTCCCAAAGTGCTGGGATTACAGGCGTGAGCTACCGCACCCGGCCTGTAGTTTTTAATGTTCAGTGAAGTTAAAACATCTCCCGTCCAGTTATGCTGTGTAATACATATTAAAGCAGGAGATAGTAGAACAATACAACACTTACTGTGCTATATATAATTTAAAATATTAAAGATAAATAATGGAATAACTATAAATATTGATACTATGATAAAACTTTTAGCATGTCTAAGTTGTTCATTTTGATAGATACAAAAAACCAAAGCCAAACAAAATAAAACACACCTAAAACTTTATGAATGTTAACAATTTTCTATTTTTGCCATAAATCTTTGGCCGTTGCACCATATTTCATTGAATAAAGGACAGTTGTTAAGCTAGGGCTTGGTCCACTGTGTGTCAGTATCAGGATGTGATGATTCTTTTCTGACCCATATTCTTCTCTCTCTTTGGCTTTGGTTCTCTTGTAAGGCTCTTCTGTAGGTGGCCTTGGCCATACCTGTGAAATATAGGGCACAGTTGTGCTGCTTCTACTCATTGTGAACTTGATCATATGTTTTGTATTGTGCCTCTGTTGATTGGCTCCTTTTTATTTTAGTGTAATTCAAAGTGTTAATTGGAGGTTTTAAATGTAGTTTTGACCAAATTGTGTTTGAGGTCACATGTACCCAGTTTAAAAAACAAAGAAAAAAACTCAACTCACTTCCCGGCGTCCTTTGCAGCTAATGTTGCCCTCGAATAGTTCTTGCCCATAAGAGAAAATCTAGCAGGGATTTATGGGAAAACTTTTGCTTTTTTTTTGCTAAGGCACTGCTTTTCTTCTTGTTCCCTTATTTCCTTCCATGGAAATCAGAAAATGTTTTATAATTTTAAAACTTTACCTTTGTTTCTCAAAGTAACACTTTCAGACTTATGTAAAGCAAGATTTTAATAATTAATATGTTGCCTCGACTATGGAGTAACTTTCCAAAGTTGTACTATCATGATCTTAATTTATTGACCCTTAGGGTTAAGATAATTTGTGTCTTTATAACCTAACATTCTTTGCTTGGCTGATAGATTCCTTTAAAATGTTATGTGTTTATATTTTGTACATACTTTAAGAAGCTTTATTCAATAGCCACATTTCAAATAAATAAAGGTTCTTTTTTTTTTTGGTAAGCCTATACCTTTGTTTCTTCTAGCTTTTAAAAGTGTTAATAGCGTGGGAATGACCCTTGACCATCTCTGATTGTTTGGGAAATGGTAACTAGAAAGAACTGAGAGAGGACAAACTTGGATGAGAAGTCTCAGAACTGATAGTAAAAACAAGTGCAAACAAGAAAATATATTACGTACTTCATTCAGATTAATAAGTAATTAAACACTTGAACTATTCAAAAATCTAGTTTGAGTCTAGGCTTTTGCAAGCCTGAATTTGTCATCATAATCATCAAAATAAGAAATTACGAAAGAATGTTAATTTAAATTTAAAACAGCTGGAAATACAATACATGGCCTATAAGCTTATCTTCTCATCTGTCAACAACTGCTTGCATATGTCACATGAACTGTTTTAACTGCAATTACAAAAGTCAATGGAATGTTTAGAGGTGATTCAAAAAATGTGATTGGCTGACATATAGAGTTATTCCTAAGAAACAGGCTGTCCAACACAATTTTAAATATACTCAAGCTCTTTTATACTGATTAAGAGTTTCAAGTTAAGGTTTTGGGTTAAAAAATCAACATCGAATGATAAGAAATATAATCTTGTTTAAATTATTTATTCTAATAGTTTATTTATGAACACAACATATTTCTCTTTCATTACTTTTTTTTCTCAGTTGTAAAATTCTGGAGCTGGAGCCCATAGGCCAATCCGTAGTATATCTGAAATGATTAAAGGTTTTATACTTGACAAGCCCTCTGTCTGCAGGTTACTTGCTTCTACTTGGAGCAGTGGATTTATCATCCTCCACTCCAGGGTAAATGTCTAAAAGTCACTTCTGCCACATTATTTCCCATCTGGTAGATTGTTATAATACCTGTGAGTCAGTATTATCTGCACAGTGTATTTCCTCTGCTCAAGGCACTTTGACCATATGAGGTGTTCACATCTGATCAATCGGGCTGAAGCTTGCCCTAGTCTGAGGCTGGACCAATTGATCTCTAACGATATTCTTACCTGACAATCTAGAGGATACAAATCAAGATGTTTCAAGTGCAGAAAGCAACAGTAAAGCATATGTTCTTTTTTTTTTGCATTCTTTTTTTTTTAATTATTATACTTTAAGTTTTAGGGTACATGTGCACAATGTGCAGGTTAGTTACATATGTATATAAGTGCCATGCTGGTGCGCTGCACCCACTAACAAGCATATGTTCTAATGTGTAATATATCTTCAAGACAATGTGGACCATGAAGTGTATTTTTACTTATTGAGTGTATATGGGAGGATCATTTTATAGGATTGGTTATATTTTTCCATTTCTTGATTCTTTGATACTTAAATTTTCGGTTTCATATTCTCCTCTTTCACATGTTGTCCCCATTTTACATATGCGAAGATAGTTGTTTGCCACAAAAATAAACATTTAACAAACTCCAAACACATAGACTGTGTAATTAGCATAACAAAATAATAGTGGCTGAGTGACAAGCAGAAGTGATTCTCTCATTTGGCTCTGTGGCTTCCAAAGTTATTAATGATGTTACATATTCTTTTCTATTTTATTTAAAAACTAACACTCATAAAGTTAATTCTCATAATTTTTGCTGGGTTTAATAATTCAAAATATCAATCAAAATTTTTATTTAGTATGCAGTTTCATTCTATTAAAATTATCTGCTAAATTAATATTAAGTAGTCCTATAGCATACATTATTTAATAATTGCAAGTAGTGACATATCATAAATAAACTGTATAATATGTATTATTGATTCTGTTATTTTATTTTTCCTAGCAATGCACAGGGAACCAGTAAATTTCACAAGCAGAGAATACTAACTTGTCATTTATTTAATATTCTAAACAAATGAAGCCGCCTCTATAAGTGAATTTTCTGGACTTCTAAAGATGAGCATTGTTGAGTTTAATAACTCAAATTTTTATTGTGTTAAGTAAAGTATATTAAATATAACCTCACCCTAATGACTCAGCTGTAATTAAAAAAGAATTCACGACCAGCCTGGGTAACACGGTGAGACCCCATCTCTACAAAAATAAAAAATAAAAATGAAAATAAAAAAAATTAGCCAGGCATGGTGGCATGTACCCAAGTACTCCGAAGGCCGAGGGTGGAGGATCGCTGAAACCTAGGAGTCCAAGGCTGTAGTGACCTGTGATGGTGCCCCTGTACTCCAGCCTGGGAAACAGAGCAAGACCCTGTCTCTTAAAAAACAACAACAAACCTACACATGAAAATTATTGCTGCTTCCCATCGATTTTCAGTGCTATCTTTATTTAACCTCTCTACTATTTGCCTTCACTTTTTAAAATTTTGCTTTTATTCTTCTTTCTTTGGTCTCCTTCTCTAAAATTTTTCCCCTGCTTCTGTATTTTGTATACTAGGAAGACATTTATTATTTTTATAGGTATGATCAAACCGTAAAATAAGTTTATTTCATTCTCTGGTGATTTCACTAACTATTTTGAGAGTATCAGTTAAAATGGGTTTTGTTTGTGTGTAACAAAATCTAACTGTAGTGGCTAAAGCAAATTGGAGTTTATTTTTCTCTAGTAACTAAAAGGCCCCAGTGGGCGGTTAAGGGCTGGTACCACATGGAGCAACATCATATCATCAATGTCCAGACTCCTGTGCTTTTTTCACTTGATCATTTTTAGAGTTTGGCCTTCTGTGCTTCATTCCTCGTGGTCACAACATGGCTGATTGTTGTGCAGCTTTATGTCTGATTTCAAGGAAGAAAGAATAGTGAGAGAGGAGGTTGTTGCCTTAACACATTCAAACCAAAGCAAAAGTTGTCTCTGAAATCCCCAGTAGATTTGCCCTTACATCTTCTCAGGTAGAAGTGCATTTTTGCCATTCCTGGCTGTAAGAGAAGCCGATAAAGAAAATACATGCACCTTCTAACAATATTGAAATTCTTTTCGCAAAGAAGAAAAGGAGAATGAATGTACTTTGGGTAAATATCTTGGTCTGTTTTATGTTGCTGTAAATCACAAACTGGATGATTTATAATAAAAAGAAATTAGTTTTCCTCACAATTCTGGAGACTGGAAAGTCCAGGGTTGCAGGGCTGTGTCTGGTGAGGGCCTTCTTACTGTGTCTTCTCATGGTGGAAGGCATCACATCAGGAGAGATTGCTCCAGAGTGCAAGAACAGGTGGAACTTTATATAACAAACTCATTCCTGTGATAAGGAGCCCACTCCCAAGATAACACCATTAATCCATTCAGGTGGGCAGAGCCTCATGTCCTAATCACCTTTTGAAGGTCCCACCTTTCAATGCTTTTGCATTGGGGATTAAATTTCCAACACATGAAGTTTGGGGAACACATTCACGCTATAGCAGGAGGCAATCACATTTGTGACATTGTGTCATTGTACTTTCTAGATTTGTTTTCTCCAGGTTGTTTGCAACGTTGTAGTCTTTGTATACCCACCTGAAAGATTAATGTTACTGAAGTATTGTTTTTAAGAAAGAAAGATGAATGCTACCATGTAAGACCTTTTGACTGTCCAAAAGATTAAAATTCCAGTTTGGAGAGGTAGCACTTACATGAAAACCTTATAAAACATGAGAACTTAAACTTGCTAATTTCATTGTGTCAAATCTCATAACAGAGAAAGGAAAAACTTGAAGGCCACTCCTCTTGAAAAAGTATTTGAGTAGTGTCGATTTCAGTGTAAGACCAATTAAATAATGTCAAATTAAGTAAATATAACATTAAAATATTTTCCTTAACATATTGGTGTTGATTTCACTTTTACTCTGTAATTTTTGTGACATTGGAAACAGGAAATATTCAAATTTTGACTTCTTTTGGATCGTTTCCTCTCCGTTTCTTAATGTGTAAACCGTAATAGGGCTTTCTGCAGCCAACGTGCTCATTCTTTTCCTTCTGTTAGGCTGTGCCTTTTCTGAGAACAGTTGGTACTGATGGAGATTTCTGTCCTTTTTCGTCACACAAGTGTCATATGAAAATTGGGGGATCAGCTATTTTCAGATCACAGGCTCCTCTGATAACAGAATACCATAATTCCGACTTTCCTGTGTTGATTTGTAGATCCCACACTGTGTGATCATGACAAACATCTAAGCGTAAGAGGGCGATGAATGATTAAAATTTATTCACTTTTCCCATAAAACACCTGGTACAGATGCAGTGTGTTGTCCTCACAGAGGAAAAACAGTGGTTCCTCCTTCCAAGTGGCGTGTCCACAGCACTGGTACCAGATAACAAGAACCTTAGACTTTTCTTGTTGCTGCAGTGTGTCTACCTGTGCCTCTCTTAAGTGTCTTACACATTACTCACAGAGAAAGAAATACAAAAATGGAAAACATAAGCTCACAAAAATGCATTTAGTGCATTTATGATGTTAATGGAAACCTTGGATACACTTCTCTGTTATTTCCTTACTACTCTTGATATTTTACAATATTGCTTTATTATTCAAATTCATAATCATATATGTGTTAAACAATTTTTTTTTGGTAAGTAGACTGTGTATCAAACTTAAGAGGGATTTGACATGGAAAGACATTTAAAAGATGGCAGAAAACAGCTAATATAAGGGCATTTGAACTTTAGATATTTTCCGTTGGTCAGTTTCCATAGATCATCATCTGATTCACTAGGGTTTGGCCAGTTTATATTATTTAAATTGTTTCCCCTGAAACTGTAGTATTTTCTTTAATGTTTTGAATTATTCTTAATGTGACTTGAATAAGGGTAATTGTCACATATGCTGACGTTTTCCCATTAGGATGAAAATATTTAGAAAAGCTGTACTAGCAAAAACCAGGTTAACTTGTTTTCAAAGTAGAATTTAATTATTTTATTTCAAGCTTTGATTCCTTTTTTAAAAATTAAGTAAATGTCCTTGAGAGCAATACCTTTGTGTGTGTGTGTGCATGTGTATCAGTTACTTGCACCTTCAACTGAATGAAAGACAGTAGTAGGTTGTATTATGGCAGAGGGGTAGAAGAATGGACATTCTCATGGGTACCTCAAAGGTCAGGTCAGAATTGGATTCCCTGTGGATGGAAGAGAGGAGTGGAGAAGGTGCTCATCATGTGGAAAAACAAGAAAAGTCTATGACAGGCCTCAGTGTTTGCCGGCTGCAGTGGAATTCTCATAGCTTGTATTGAACTCTGTGTCCTAATCTTCTGAAACCACCTCAAGAGAGTATATATTGCTAAAATAGGAGCTCAGTTATTTTTCAGGGGCAGTGATCCAGAGGACACTATAACAGAAATAGATAATTTCAAAGTCGAAAATATATTAGATACTATTTTTATTCTCTATCTGGAAAGTCTGTATAGAGGCTTTATTCTGGTCTGCTTTCTCAGATAAATATCCTATTCAGGTCACTGGAAATAATATGTCAGGTTTTAAAAGAGACTTCATATGTAGCCAAATAAACCTGCTAAGCATATTTAGAAAATCATGCTAGTGACTAGTGTCTTAAACTGTTTCCACAAAAACAATGCTGTTAATAGTAGGATTTACGCTTTTGCATTGGAAATGAGTTGTCAAGGTTAAAAAGATGAGTAGCCAGATATTCTTGCTAAACATGTTTTGAGAAGAAATTTAACAATATAAAGTTTTTGTTAAATGTGGCCTATTAATTTTAAACAATAATACTGACTGAAGTCATTAGGTAGCTGTGGAAAGAAGTTAGCCTGGTTTTTGCTAGTGTAGCTTTTCTAAATATTTTCTGCCTAATGAGAAAAGAGGGATAAGATCCAACTACAATTGGAAGCTTAAATATTTAATCAAGTTTGCAGAACTACTATTAAGATCATATGTAACTATCAGATATTTTTTAATCTGAGGACTTCTTTCTAGTAAATAGAGATTTCTTCCCAAGCATTATAGGAATATGTCTTATTGACTTATTTTTTTGGCATGGGTTACTAGGAAATAATATTTTCAGGGAGTTCAGGGACCCAGATTTGATTCCCAGATAATTCAGATTAACCTTCTTTAATCATTCTATTTTATGTTACTACTGGAGAGTACAGGGTAGGTTGAAACAGCATAAACTGCCAAATCAGAACTGGATTTGAATTTAGTGATGCGCCGTAGGAGCTGTATGACCTTAATTCTGTGAGTCAGGCTTTCTGAGTCAGGCTGTGAACTGGGCAAAATAGTGTATACGTTACAACATTGTAACAGAGCTCATTTAAAGCATTGTCTCATGTTAGCTACTGATAAAGCATTAGTTCCCACTCCAGGCCCTGTTAGAATTCTAACTCCATCCCTGTGAGTCATGTTCATGCTTTCATGGTTCTCATTTGAGGTTTTGTGACCAAAGGCCCCACAGATGGAATAAAATTAATCTAAATATCCATTTATTAACGTAATATCTGCTAGCTAATTACATATTTATTAAATATAAATAACAAATAGCTCCAAGATACCAGTGACCTCCATGTTGCTAAAGCCAACAGTTATTAGAACTCCTCTGTTCTGTGAGCTTTTCTGTGATGGTCACAGGTGAGACTGCAAGAGGACACACAGGAGAGGCACAATGAAACAAAGCTTATTATACTCATAGGTCTTAGACAGGAGGTCACCACATGCCACACAGGGTCACAGGGTGTCTTAGTTTGTTCAGCCTGCTATAACAAAGTGTCTTAGACTGGATAATTTATAAAGAACAGAAAATTCATTGTTCATAGTTCTGGAGGTTGGGAAGTCCAAGATCAAGGAGCCAGCAGATTAGGCATCTGCTGAGGACCCACTCTTCATAGATGGTGCCTTGTTGCACATCCCCCTCACATGGTGATAGGGGTAAGGAGGAAGCAGGCTCTCCCAAGCCTCTTTTATAAGGGTACCAATTTATTCTTGAGGGCTCCACTCTCATGACCTCATCATCTCCCAAAGGTCTGGCCTCTTAATACCAAAACGCTGGGGTTGATATTTTAACATGTGAATTTTGGAGGGACATTGACATTACAGACCACAGCACGGGGGGTGGGGGATGGTTCTCCATGTGGCGGAAGACAGGAAAGAGGAGAGAGCTTATGCCACAGCCTTTACTGGAGTTTCAGGGTAAAGGCAAGGCAGAGTAGAGTAGGGTAAACAGTTTAGAACTGGCTGGTTTGAATATTTTCAGTAGGCTCTAAGGTATAGGATTAATCCCTAGTTGCTTGATACCTGACAGTGGGAAATTAAGGCAGAGGAATATTGTCTCCTGGGGTATATAGCCAGATAAAGGAGGTATGGCTCTGGATTGGGTAATTTGCATACCAAAGGTGTTCTCCCTGCTGAGGTTTTTGCTGTCTCTAAGGATTGGCAGCCCCTGGAGGGCCATCTCTCCCAAGCCATAAACTTTTTTTTTAAGATGTCAAAGTATCATAGTACTCAGAAAAATTTGAAATATATATATATGTATAAAACATCCTCTTACTTGGCAGCATTTACAATGTTTGATCATTATTTTTCAGCTTTGTCTTCAATGCACTCATTTTACCTCGGTGGTAGTTACTCCATCCCATTCTCCACTGCTGGCTACTCTCCTTGAACTTTTAATGTCGAAGTGTCCAGGGCTCAGCCCACTGTCCTCTATTATTTTTCATTTCTATTCACTCTCTTAGTGATTTAACCCAGTCCCATGGTTCTAGATATCCATATCTGTATCTTTAGTCCAAATCTGTCTTCTTAACTTTAAAATATAACTAGCTGCCTTTGTCATTTCCACTCAGATGGCTAACAGACGCTTCAAATTTAAACATTCCCAATTGAAATTTTTATCTCTCCGTTTCTGATCAAATTTGCTCTAGCTCTACCTATAGCCTTCCCTAACTCAGTCAGTGGCAACAAATTGCTCCGAGTTGGTCAAGTCAAAATTCATGGTAACATCCTTGACTTCTTTCTTTCCTACCCTACATTCAGACTCATCAGGGAATCCAATCCTCTTGGCTGTGTCTTCAAAAATATAACCAGAGTCTAACCACTTGCTACATCTCTGACCTGAGCCACCATCGTCTTCCACTTGGATCAGGGCAGCGTTCTGTTTACCGGTCTCACTGGTTCTTATCTTCACCTCCCTAGAGTGTATTCTCAACTGAGCAGAAAGAAGAATCCTTTTAGGATGTAAGTCACATTATATTCCTCTCCTGTTATATGTAAAGCCCTAGAATAGCTCCCTACTTCACAAAAAGTAAAAACCAAAATCTCTATCAAGTAATAGTAGTCATTGCCCTGGCAGTGTTTCAATTAAAAGAGTTTAACGACTGGTTCATTTTATAGAGGTGTGGACAGTGTCAAGGAAACAGAAAAGAACAAAAGAACATGAAGCATCCAGGTACTATCAACAGTGGGAAGTCCTAACTACCCTAGTCCTGCAGGGGCAAGGTAAGCGAATAGTGCTGTCAGCCCTGGAAATTGCTGGGCACTGTAGGAGAGGGGCTGTCAATAGGAGCTCTAACTGTAGAGTGCACACACTTCTCTAACTATGGTGAGGCACCATAAATGTGGTGAGGCAGAGGGAGAGTGAGGACAATGAATATCCAACCTATTTTTTCTTCACATCCCAGCCAAATACTTGGCATTGTTAGTCTTTTTTATTTTAGCTATTCTGGTGGTGATGTAATGGCCTCCCATTGTGGTTTTATTTTGCCTTTCCATGGAAACTGATGAAGTTGGACATCTTTTGACAAGCTTGTTGCCCATTTGGATATCCTCTTTTATAAAATGCCTGTTTAAGTGTTTTGTTCATTTTTCTTTTTGGTTGTATTTTTTTTTTTTTTTTTAAGATTTCTACAATTTCTTTACATGATTTGGTTGCCAGACTTTTTAAAGCTGTGTGTATTGCAGATATCTTCTTCCATCTCTTACTGGTCTTATTTATTTATTTATTTATTTCTCCCTTTTTTTTACTGGCCAGATTTCTTTAATTTTAATGTAAGGTGATTTTTTTCTTGTTTTTCCTCTATGATTAATATTTTTAATGTCTTGTTTAAGAAACATTTGTCTATCCAATGTTATGAAAATAGTCTTGTAGAAGCTTTATTGCTTTTTCACTTTCAGATTTATATTTACGATCAACCTGGAATTGATATTTGTGTAGTGGGGAGGGTAGAAATGAAGACTAGTTATTTTTAATTTGGATAACTAGGTAACCTAGCATATTTCTCTGCTGCTCTGTAGCATTACCCTTGTAAATAAATCATGTCTCTATACGGTTTCTTTCTGGACTCTGTTTTATGATTGTATGCTCTCTGGCATTAGTATCACACTGCCTGAAATTCTGAAGTTCCATAGTATCTTTTCTTTTCCTTGTTTTTTTTTTTTGAAACAGAGTGTCATTCTGTCACACAGGCTGAAGTGCAATAGTGTAATAATGGCTCACCACAGCCACAATCTCTCAGGGTCCAGCAGTCCTCCCACCTCAGTCTCCTGAGTACCTGGGACTACAGGTACTCACCACTACACTTGGCTAATTTTTGTGTTCTTCTGTAGAGATAAGGCTTTACTATGTTGCCCAGACTGGCCTTGAACTCCTGGGTTCAATTGATCCTCCTGCATCAGCCTCTGAAAGTGCTGGGATTATAGCTGTGAGCCACCATGCACAGCTTCACTGTATCTTAATATTTGACAGAAATACCTACAGTTTGTTCTTTAATATCACCTTGAATATAGATATTGAGATTCCATTGAATCTAAAAATTGATTTGGGGAAAACTGTTATATTAGCAATAATGAGCTTTCTATTTTGGCCTTATAGCATTTATCCTATTATATAATCATTTTTAAGTTTTTCTTTTTGTGTAGAGACCTTGCATATCTTCCTTTTCGGTACCTAGGTATGAGACATTTTGGAAGCTATGGCAAAGGATATTTGTTTTTGCATTTCATTGTCTTTTTTTTTCTGTGTATAGTATTCTAGGTTGGCATTTATTTTCTATATTTTAAAGATTTTTTTCCATATTTCCCTCTGTTTTTTATTACATCCACTATCAATCTTATTGTTGCTTCTTTGAACAAGAAATGATTTTCACTGTTAGCATTTAAAATTCTGTCTTTGGGGCCGGGCACGGTGGCTCACTCTTGTAATCCCAGCACTTTGGGAGGCCAAGGCAGGGGGATCACGAGGTCAGGAGATTGAGACCATCCTGGCTAACACGGTGAAACCCCGTCTCTACTAAAAATACAAAAATTAGCCGGTCGTGGTGGCGGGCACCTGTAGTCCAGCTACTCGGGAGGCTGAGGCAGGAGAATGGCGTGAACCCGGGAGGCGGAGGTTGCAGTGAGCCGAGATCACGCCACTGCACTCCAGCCTGGGCGACAGAGCGAGACTCTGCCTCAAAAAAAAAAAAAAAAAAAAAAAAAAAAAAAAAAAAAAAAATTCTGTCTTTGGATTTCAGTAGTTCTATTATGGTGTAGTATTTTAAATGTAGCTTTCTTTGTGTTTAATCTGTTTGATGATCATAGCAATTTTTGAATCTATAGCTTGATGCTTTTTGTTATCTTGGAAAATCCTAGAAAACTACTTCTTTAAATATGCCTTTTTCTTTATAGTCTCTATCCTCCAGTTAAATATATATTAAACATTTGCATTATCTGCTCTATATCTCTGTGTCACTTTTCCTATCATCTATGTCTATTATGCTTTTTTTTTCTAGTTTTCTCTGGATGTTTTCTGCTGATCTGTCTTCCAGTTCACTAATCCTTTCTTTAGCTCTAATATTATTAATTCCATATATTGAGACCTATTTTCAGTTATTTCATTTTACAGTTCTCAAATTTCTGTTTTGTAAAATAAATTCTATTCTTT
This sequence comes from Pan paniscus, assembly GCF_029289425.2. NCBI lineage: Eukaryota > Metazoa > Chordata > Mammalia > Primates > Hominidae > Pan > Pan paniscus. The sequence goes on along the minus strand of NC_073252.2, from coordinate 174,523,693 downwards.
GCTCAAATTCTTCATCTTCCTTTCTGTTTTCTCAAACATACTAGTTGTAGTACTTTAACAATGCCTATTTCCTTTTTTTGAGGCAGAGTCTTGCTATGTTGCTGAAGGTGGTCTTGAATTTATGGGCTCAAGAGATCCTCCCAGCTCAGCTTCCTGAGTATACAATACCTTTTTTAATATCAAGCACAACTGAAGTTTCATTTTTATTGTCTATTTTTTCTATTTTTTTGTCTTATTTGTGGATATTTTTCTTATTTGCTGAAAACTTTTGACTGAATGTTTGATGTTTTATTTAAAAATTATAACTGTCTAGACTATGCAGTTTTTTCTTTCTAGAGAGGATTCAGTGTATCCTCTGGTAATCAGCTAAAAGGGGGACAGATCACTCCAGTTCCATTAGAATATGACATGGCTAGAAGCTTTTCTGAAGCCTGTGTGTATCAGTCTGGTATGGCCTACCCACTTTCCTTGGGAGTTGTCTTTCAGGATACCCATTCAGAGCCTATGAATTTATGAGATTTTTTTTCTTTGGTGGGTTCTGAACTTCAATTTTTGTAACCTCTGCACTATGAGACTGTTGCATACATTCTTGTGCTTTTCAGAAGATATTTGCTTAGCTTCTTTGCTTCTTACCATGGATAATTTGAAAACTTAGTGCCTCAAAAGGAAAACCTTAAGTATCAGGGAACCTCATTTCTCTCGTCTTATGTACCCTCTGTCCGTGATCTTAGCCCCTCAAGTCTGACTGCCTTTAAAGGCCCAAACTTTAATGTTTTGTCTCTCCAGCTCTGTGAAAATGCTGGCAGTCTCACTTTTGTTAACTCTGTTGTTTTCTGCCTGGATTTTCAGCCTCTTACCTATCCAAGGACTATCATATTATATTACCCAAGGGAAAATGTTGCTCTCATAATGTCTGCTCACCTCTCTTACTTTATGTTTCTGCCCAGGATTTGGCAACTGAAAGCTTGGCTGTCTCTATGGTTATATCTTCAAATAGGTGTTTGTTGCTTTTCATTTCATCTCATATTTTCTAGTTGTTCTCAGTGGGAACATTGTTTTGTCACAAGCTATTCCATCATGGTCAGAAGTGGAAGTTGCTAAGTCAACTACCTTGATAATTATTGTGCCGTTAGTATGGCTTAGTGACTAAGGGAACACATTTTTGTTTGGATAGGCCTTTGGTTTAAATTCCTCTTACTATGTTTGAGATACCGTTCCATTGAAAACTTAGTTTTATCACCTGTAATCAGAAAAAAAAAGACCTTTTTTTAGAGGACTGTTATGAGGATTAATTGGAAAATATTCACCTAAAGAACTGATTACAATAACCATCACATAGTAAATTTAATAAATGTGTCTCAAATGATACAGAAACCTTATGGAACCTGTAAGGTTAAATCATGCATTTCTGAAAGTAGTAATAATATTTACTTTACTTCCAGTGGGTTAATATGAACCAAATTATTTGAAGATATTTCTATTAAATATTGATTACGTGAAAGAATATAACATATACTTAAGATCTATAACAATAAATGAATGCCAGTGTACCGCTACTCAAGTTAAAAATAAAATACTACCAGTCCCATTGAGTTTTATGTATATGTATTCCTTATAAATATTTCATTGAGTTTTTGCTTTTGAAATTTACGTAATTGGAATGATGTTCTATGCACCTCTTTGCAACTTGCATTGTTATAACTTGCTTTACCTTAATATCATCTCTGTGATTCATTCATGTTTATAACTATAGTTTTTTTTCATTTTCTCTTATTTTCAATGTGGTGAGATTATGTTGTGTAATATCTCCCAAATATGCATTTATTATTAATAGAAATGGCCTGCTTTCTGATCTTTCACTTTTGGCCCTTTTTCCTTGGAATTGTATTTGGGAATTAGTTGAAGATGAATTTCTCTAGAGCAGCTTTTTGTTTGCTTGTGCTCGGCACCTGTGGACACTATAAATAAAGACCACGTTCAAAGGTATTTTTGGCTTAAGGCTGCTCGAACCACACAGATGGTGTTACTTCAGACCACAACTAGGATGAGAGCTTTCTCCTGATTATATCCCAAGGAGGAGATTTCTTTCTTCCTTTTACCCAGAGCAAATGTTGAGACAGGCAAATTTCCTTGCAGTCTCCTTCTGTAGATCAGAGTTATTTTTCTAGTTTGCCTTATATTGAGAGGACACTATAGATTTGTTCTAGCTTAACTTAGGGATCTACTATTAGACTCTTTAAGAGAGCTCTGGGCTCTGTTGCCTGTTAAACTGTCAAGTTCAAAGCCCAGGTTCACCAGCTGGAGCAACTGTTCCAGGGTGAATATGACTTAGTGTTGAATACTCTCTGAATTATTTCACTTTATTTTTGCACCCCTAGGAATACTTTACCTTCTTAATAGATCTTTATATGCAGACACACATATGTTTAAACATATAGAAGTACATATGTGTGCATGTATGTAGATAAATAGATAGATGCGCTTTTTCAGAAAGAGTCTTCTACCGAACTGTTAGAAACAGAAATGTCTTAAGTCTGATTTGTGCTGCTGTGACAGAATACCTAAAACTGGGTACATGATGAAAAATAGAAATCTAGTTTTCACAGTTCTAGAGATTGAAAAGTTCAAGATCAAGTTGCTGGCAGGTCAGGAGCCTGGTGAGGGCCCCGTCTCTGCTTCTAAGTTGGTGCTTTGAAGGCTGCATCCTCTGGAGGGGAGGAATGTTGCTCCTCACATGGCAGACGGACAGAAGAGCAAAGAGATAGAACCCACGATACATGAAAGCCCTTTTGTAAAGGCATTAAACCCACCCATCTGGGCAAAGGCTTCATGACCTAATCACCTCTTAAAGGCCCCACCTCCCCCCATATCCTTACGTTGGCAATTAGAATTCAACATGAGTTTTGGAGGGGACATTCAAACTATACCAAGAAATAACTGATTCAGTTTTTATAAGAAATTTTAGAACTGTCCCTAAGACCTGGTGAGTTTCAGGCCTCATGTTCTGAGCCTACATCTGACATCAGCTATCATAGTATCCGCTGTGCAGGCAGAGCCTCTTCAGTCATAGGTATGGGGTGAAACAGATTTCCACCTCTTCCCTGAGCTTCGCTGACACAGAATAAATGTATTCTAAAGAAAACTGATAGGTCAGAGACATCTGAGCTTACTCTTAATTGCTTTCTTACCTTTCTCTGTCTTCGGCCAGATTTTCTTCCAGGCTGATGGCTTCTTCCAACTCTGAATTCTAGCACTCTCTGCTGTTTCATTTTGTATTCCATGCCTTCGTCTCTTCTCTGATCCCTTCCATCTGCCTGAAAGCACTTCCTTTTTATTATTTTTGTGTCCTATAATAATAAAGTTAAAAAGGTGTTAAGTATATGTTTATTTTTCCAAGGTTACATAGGCACATGTATAATGTAGGGAAACTGGCTGACAATCAGAGACAGAAGATACATACACGTGGGCCCACACACATTCATTCACTGTTGTCCTTAATGCAGTATTCAACATTACAAATTCCTGTAATCTTAATAAAACTGCGACATTGTTTTCCTTGTTTATTTAGGGAGCACCTTTAAAAATCACGTATTTGCTGATTTATTCATTCACTGTTGTCCTTAATGTAGTATTCAACATTCCAAATTCCTGTAATCTTAATAAAACTGTGACATAGTTTCCTTGTTTCTTTATTTAGAGAGCATCTATAAAACTCATGTATTTACTCCTCAGAAAACTTGCATGGGCATATAGTTATGAACCAGTTTGAATATTATGATTTTATATTCACAATATTTTTATACTTATGATCCTAGGCTAAGGATATTTATATTAGAATATTCGCTGAGGACTTAAATAAGTTCTCACTGATACTTACATTGAATATTATCTCAATGTACTTGAGAGAAAAGGTATTGCAAGTAAAGGTAAATATATGAGTACATCAATTGTATAATTTAATTTTCTCACAATTTTAGGACAATTTTGTATAGGATCTATAATCATATACTTTTTTAAATATTCACTTGCTTTTATTAAATCAATCACAAGAAAATACAGAACGTTTTTCCCTTCCACTTCTGAAATGGAGGAAATCACTTCAAATTCATGGGATCTTTGAACTTTGCCCATTGGGCCAGACTTGCAGTATCATAAACTTCTTTTTCCTACCTATGTATGATTTTGCCATGTGCAAAACAATCATTGCTAGTACCACGAGTGAGTGATGATAAGCTTAGAATACATCCAGCTAAGATCAGTGCCATTTGAAGCTCCCTCAATATCGCATTTCTTCGGTTCTTTAAAAAAAATTCATTGTTTTGGAGTCAGCATATTATTAATGAATGGAGTATTTGAGGGGAATAAATATGACTTTGGCAATATCACATGCATGGGAAAAATTGGCTAGAGAAAGGGCTAAGTCTTTCATTCTGTGTTTTAGAGAACAGCTTTAGCTCATATGAAAAAATTCTGGCATAGATATGTGAGGGGGAGTGTTGGATAAGAAAAGGAAAGAGAAAAAGCTTGCTGTGGAGTGGAATTCTCATCACATTTCTTTCTTACCTACTACTCTGGGGAAACTTCAGTTACAGGGCTGATAAATATTTATTAAGAATATATAGACAGTATAACCTAAAAACATTGGAAGATATTTTAGCGAGGCTTGAGTCAGATTAAATCTACCAACTGCTAAAAGATGGCTTTGCCTAGAGAAATTCTTTTTTCTTTGGGAGCAGCTATTAGGGAAAAGCCTATTGCCTAATATCTTAATTGAAACCTATGCATAAAATTCAATTAAAAATGGCCTATATTTTGAATTGTTTTTCAAGTTACAGAAGAACTTTAAGATCTTTGTAGGTAATTTCTAAAAAGCATAAATATCTTAAAATATATATCTGTACTATCACCATTAAAACTTACCATTCTTTGCTCTATATTTTCCAAAGCTATATTCAGAGAAAATAAAACCTATTATTTCATAGCCTGCTTTAAAAATATCTCTTAAAATACCCTATTTTTCATCTCCTGATCTATCCCTCAAGAATATGATTTTAAAACTGCATTACCTCATTTCGACTTATTTGTTTTATGTCCTCCTTGTTATTAACTATTTTTAATTTTTCCTGTGTGAAACACTTATTTCTTTACATATTTTCTCTAAATTTGGAAGCTATGCCTTCGTCAATGATACCATGTTAACATTTTAAATTTTTAAAAATATTTTAATATATTTTATTCAAACAGTCCCAATAATTAAATTTATTTGACTGGCAAATGCGATATAAACCAATTGCTGCATCTCTCCTCTCCAAAAAGCATGTCTTGTTCTAGTGATGTATTTGGAGATAGAAGACTTAAATTATTTTATTTTTTTTTACTTTTTAAAAATGAGAAATGAAAACTCGGCTATATGCATGGTGTACACTGTGACGTTTTGATTGAAGTACACTGTGGAATGATTAAATCAAACTGATTAGCACATTATCATCTCACATACTTATCATTTTTTGTGATGAGAATGTTTGAAATCTACTCTATTATTATTTACCATAGTCACCATGAGTATATTACATCTTCAGAAATTATCCCTTCTGTCTAATTGAAACTTTGTACCCTGTACACCACATCTCCCTGTTGACCACCCCACCAGTCCCCGAGCCCCTGGTATCCACCATTCTACTCTCTGCTTCTATCATTTGATTTTTTTAAATTTCTACATTTAAGCGTGATCATGCATATTTGTCTTTTTGTGCCTGGCTTATATTGCTAAGCATAATGCCCTTTAGTTTTATTCATCTTTTTGCAAATGGCAGGATTTCCTTCTTTTTTATGGTTGAACAAAGTACCTTTTTCCCCCCCACTCTCCCAAATATATGGGCTCAACCCCCAAATTGGCAGGTCTAAGAAGTCTTTCCAAAGGGTAGTCTATTACATTTAATTTCTAAACATAAGTTGAAGAAAAGAAAATTTATCCTGACAGTTCCAAAGTTCAATAAAAAGTATAGTTTTTGAGTTTTTACTTCAGTAAGGTATTATTTTAGTTTCTTAGCTTTTCAGAAAGTCTCAGTCTTTTCAATGGGAAACTCTCTTAGGGCATTTAAAATATAATTTGCTAACAATGAACTTTTAGATGAGTAATCGTGGCTGTTATCACTGGCCCTGGATGGCAGTGGGATGAGCTTGCAATGCCAAGGATACAGCTGAGCAAATGCCACTGGAAGCTAAACAACATGAAAGAAACCAGAGTTTTGTTGTTACAATGGCCATGTGATGGTATGAGTACAGGAAAGTGCTAGAACCTGGGCATCTGAGGAGAAAAAGCATTGACAGCATGGATGTAAATGACAACTGGTATTTGAATGCAATGTGGGGCCAGAGGTAGACATCATGGAAAAGTATCAGACTTTGCATACAGGACACAAACTAAAGTAATCACTAGGGTTAGAAGAGGAGCCCACTTTCTGGAGATAGGTTACTCAGAGCAAGAAATGCAGCAAGTCAGAAAGTTGTCGATTTGGGAAGCTACTTATTAATGTACCTTACATCCTCCCTGACAACAATCGAGATTGATAACCACATTTAATTCAGTTCTAGTCAGTAAGACGGAGGTTTTCTAGCACCAGCTGCCAAGATTAAAAAATGTGCATGTCCTAGCTCTGGGAAGTGTCTGGTATGATTGATGCTTGGTACTTGTTCATCTAAATATGAATTTACTACTGGGAAAGAAATTAAACTTCTAGATATTCATTTGGTAGATTGGTGAGGTGACTAAATTGTGGCAAACCTCACAATGATTATGAATAAACTTTATTAAGAAAAACTGAGGCAATTAACTTATCTGTTCTTCAAAACTGAGGAAATATTTGTCCTCACGTACATGATAGAATATTGTTTGCTGCTGGTAACCAATCTTTGCTTTCTTCTACTAACAACTTGTTTGTCAATATGTCTTATTTCTCACTCTAATAAGACTATGTCTAAATAACTTCTCTCCTAAGGGTTAAAAATACAAAGAATTTTCACACATAACCAAGTAATAAAGAATGTATATTATTGAATGAATGAGTAATTTACAAAAGAAAGTGGTGAGAAGTAGAATACATAATTTCAGATTTATGAAATATGAAATTTCAGATTCAGGCTCTGTCCAGTGGAGTTATGTTTTTACTTTTATGGGGATTAAGTCAAAGGCAGTATATTAAGTATAATGGAATAATATTCCCCCAAAACATGGTAAATCTATACTTTCCCTGAATATAAATTTTCCTTTAGGACACCAAATCTTTAATTAGGTTAATTATAATTTCAGGTAGATTAAAGAGGACTATTGCTCTTTAAACATAAGGATAATTATATGAGAATTAAATCTGTGAGAAAGAATTGGAACCTGAAAAAGACAATGGAGAAAACTAGCAGATGGTATGTTCAACTAGAAGAAAGAGAATTTAAAAGTTAAACCCAAGGTGGTGAATAATCACAAAAATTGTTAATGAAGAGCACTTTTTTTTTTTTGCTGATGTTCTTTAAAGTTTTTTAGCCCTGGTAATACATATTTAGAATGATTTTAGAATTTGATTATCTATGACTGCACCAATATTATTGTGTTAGCAGTATGAGTCTTGCTTTCTATTATTGAAATTGTTGTTAACAGATCAAATTACCCATTATAGTTTTATGCTCTGTGCATAGAGTGGCATGACTTAGATTAGAAGAGGTGGATAATGTTGTTCTCATATTGATATTAAAAGCTTTTATCACAGATCTAGGGACCTTTGTCTTCTAATTCTTCTGTATTTATTATTGCTTATTCCATTCAATTGGCATGTAATTGAAATGGAATTGAAGACAAGTACCACATGTGTGTTCCTTTATGGCCCCTAACATTCACTGTTTAGTTATATAGGTCTAGATTATGAATGGTGCCTAGAAAAAAAAGTATGAATAAGGAATAATTAATAAAGAATACTTATTTCCATCACCTGTTAACATACTCTGTCCATTTATTCCTCATTTTACCGTCTACATTTAAGTTCTCTTTTCTAGCCACCAAGTGTTATTGTCTAGCTACCATCTACTGAGTGTTTAATATGTGTCCAGAATTGAGCAGAGTGCTTTGTATGTAATTCATATAACCAATCTAGCGAACATCCTTGATTTTTCATTTTACCTAATTGCCTAAACCTTCCAGCAATCTATTAGGAAGTCAAAAAGCTTCTCTTCCTCTGAAATATATTCCAAATCCATCCATTTCACCTGTTATTCTCCTAGGCTAAGCTGTTATCATCCTTTGCTCTAGTGATTGCAATAGAACCTAATTGTCCTATCTTTTTCTCGCTTTACACCCTTAACATCTAATCTACTTCTTGAATTCAGGGTGTGTTTCATTGTAAATGAGATAATATCATTTCTACATCTTAACCTAGCAGTGACTTCTTTCCATCATATCTGGACTAAAATCCAAACTCTGTATGGATGATAAGACCTATCAGAATCGGAGTAGGTTTTTTTCATCCCCATCACATGCCATGCCCGCTCTTTTCAAAAGGCTACGGCTCTTTCTTGTCTAACATGTAAGCACATTCTTTTCAAAGAGTCTGGAATGTTCTTCCCCAGATGGGCATGACTGGCTCTTTTTTGTGGAGGTCCCAGCTACCAATTCCTTAAGGGAATCTACCCTTCCTTATCTGTTCTAAAGTAGCCACCCAGTTTCTATCATGACCCTCAGTTTATTGTCATCAACACTTCATTTTCTTCTTTTATTTATTGTTTATTCCTTAATTGATTCTACTTCTTTAGTAGAAATTCCAGAAGCTTTGAAGTGTTTTGTTCATAGCTGAATGCCCAGAACCTAGACTAATTTTTGACATTCAAAAAATAGCTTATAAGCATTTAGTACATTTTATTAAATAAGAAAATAGTATCTCCTCTAATCTCAGAATATTATAAATTTATATTGTTATTATCACTTAATAGATTTAAAAAGTCATGAATGTGGGAGATAAGCCCAGGGTTATCCAGTTATTTCAGTGGCAGAGTCAGAATTTGAGCTCATGTGTGTCAGACATTAGAACTTTACCTATAGTCTTTGATGTCTACATCACATTATGCTCCCTCCCATGTACCAAATTATTCTCTTAACTTACTATATCAACTAATATATCTATAAAATAATCTCTGGCATAGGAATATAGCATTCATATAATAAATCATTACTGTAATGCGTTGACAATGCATTACAGTAAATAATGCATTACTTAACCTGATACATTATTCAGCTGTTTAGATTAGTCATCAACCTAAAAATATCTGACTGGCTGTACAGTAATGTGGTAATACATTCATCATAGAGAAATTAACATATGGGTTGAATATTCATAGTGATATGAATACAAATATGTGTATCAGTAGGATTATGGATGTATGATAGTTTAGTATTTACCTAGCATGTCAATGGATGATAACAATTATCTGCAAATATTTCTGAGTGTTTTAATTTGGGTTTCCCTAGAAGTAGACTTTGAGACAGGGAATTGAGGCAAGGAGTCTATCTGGGAGGCAATCCCAGGGTACTTTGGCAGGAAAATGGTAAAATGAGACAGGATGGGAGAGGATCCAATAAATGGTATGTTATCAAGCGAGCTATTGTTATGGGTATCTGGAGTTTAATTCTACAGGGAACTATGAAACAGTGTAGAACACACAACTCAGACTTATCCTGACCAAGATGTGAGGGAGCTGGGTATTTATACAAAAACTCTTGTTAAACTTTGGCTTAGGGCTGCTCTGGGGAGCATAATTACTTGTCTCCTGTCTGCTGTAAGTGGGCAGCGTGGGTTCTGGCAGTAAGAGCAAAAACTCAGGGAATAAAATGGAGATGATAACAGTTGAAAGTTGGACTGGTATCTATTGAAATACTGAGACCATGGACAGCTCACAGGCTATTAACAAGGTCTTCTAAACTAGTCATATATGCATGGTAATCTGCATGCATTTCTGAATGTATACATCTATACGAATTGGAACCAACAGATGAAAGTAACTACATGAAAACTGTGAAATATAGAAATTACTTACCTGTAATAGGACAGATAGAATATACAGACAATGCTCTTAAGTTCATGGGTTTCTATTTGAATGTATATGTTGGTGCAGACCCTGTGACAATCTGTATTTTCAGGAATTGTAAGTATATTTGAGAAAGTTATATTTTTATGTAATATGTAACAGTTCTCTTTAGGACTTATCAGTGGATGTCCTAAGAAACTTTTAAATATTTTCCTATGTTTATTCATCCCACTTCACACTGGTATAGATAGATAGTTTTTTGATAACTCAAATCTACCTGTGGTAAGCAGAATAATGGCCCCTAAAGATGTCCACAACCGACTCCCTGGAACCTGTGGACATGTTACCTACATGGCAGAAGGGGTTTTGCAGGTGTGGTTAAATTAAGGATCTTGAGATGGAAAGATTATGATCCTGGATTATCTACATGGTTCCAGTGTCTTTTCAGGCTCTTTATAAGTGAAAGAGAGAGGATGTGGAGTCAGATTCAGAATGGTGTGATGTGAAAAAGACTCATCTGGTCATTGATGACTTTGAATGTGGAAGGAAGCCATGAGCCAAGGAGAGCATGGAGCTTCTAGAAGCTAGAAAAGGGAAGAAAGTGTATTCTTCTCCAGAGCCCCTTACAGGCTTTGCCAGACACCTTGATTGTAGCCCAGTGAAAACCATTTTGGACGTTTCACCTGCAAAGCTGTAAAAAAAAAAAATGCATTTCTAATGTTTTAAGCAACTAAACTTGTAGTACTTTTACACCAGCAGCAATGAGAAACTAATGAGCTACTTAATAAACACAGAGGTAAAGTCACCTCAAGTAAAAAAAAAAACAAGTTAAGACCTATGTTTTAAAGGTCATAGCAGTATTTCCACTGTCCGTATGTCACTGCAGTGATAAATGCTGTGTTTTGACCATTGAAAGAATTCGAAATTCGAGTAAGCAAAACTAAGTTGGAATTCTGCCTAATTACTCTCTATTTAACCTCAGATAACTTTTAATTTCTCTTTGCTTTATGTTCATCATCTGGAATATGGTTACAGTAATAATATTCTGACTTCCCTTATGAGTTCATTGTAAGTATTAATTTGAATAACCTAGGCAAAAGGACGTTGTAGTCTGCAACATAGTACATGCAATTTTATTTGGCTTTGTTAGCAAATAATAGTGCTAAAAGAAATCAGATATCCAAAAGACATAAATTAAACCACATAATCCTAGTCAATTTGTAGATTTCTGAGTATTTCTGTATCAAACTGGCAAGTATATGCTATATTTATGATGAGTAAGTCATAACAGTTAAAAGATTGACTATTAACTGCGAGTAAAAATTGTCCTTGTTATTGTCTTATGCATTTTAATTTGCATTTTCTATGCCTTAAATAGAAATATTTTAAAACAATTCATGTATGCAGGAATAAAAGCACTTTAGTGGACTATTAAATGGTAAACTTCTCCACATCATTCACGAGGGAGGAGTTATCAAACTGTTCTAATTCTCAATTTCCTAAAACTTTGGTAAAATAATATTCTATCTCATATTCTCCCTTCTGTATGTCTTTGTGTTTGCAAAGATTCTTTGGGGCATAGAAATAAACAAATCATCCCTATGAAGGGGTCATCGTAGCTGCCAGTGACCAAAAGAGCTGCCTGCTGAGCAGTTTCATACTGTTACTCCAGTCTGCCGTGGACTCATGCGTGGGGAATTCACACAGCTAATCAATTCCATAAGGTGCAGTTGCTGGCTTCTCTCTTCTTAAGCCTGTACATAAGGAATTGGCACTTGAGTGTTTCATCCTGTGGACTCTACATCATTCCTTCACACCCTCTGCCATTTCCTGGCCCTCCCCAAAATAGACCCAAAGCAAAACAATAATAAACAATTTGCTGTTTGATTTTTAGTCAGCACTACCATTCACCACCCCTTAAGAATGCCACAGCAGCTGCCTGTCACTGACTGTTTCAGCAGGATCAGGCTAGAGGTAGGAGAGGCAGGGCAAAATTTCTCCTCCTTGTAGGTTTTAGTTAATTGCTGTCAATGACAACTAGCAGTTGTGCACCTGTTTCCATGCATTTAGTTTCTACCCTCCATCAATAAATTCTAACAATTATTTATTGAACATATTCTATGTCATGTACTATAGTTTTGGTCCTTAAAATAACATCTGATCATAGGTATTGTTGTTATCAAATGAGGAAGCAGACTTCACAAATAGCAACTGGGCCACAAATCTTGCTACCAAGTGTCCTAGCCAGTGGTCTTGGAAGTCTAGGCTCTTTCCCTATAGCCCCCCTGATTTTATTAGCCAAGTTCTAATTCTAACATGGGAAAGTCCTATTTCTTAGTTATGTGTGATGTAACTTAGATTTGTGTGTAAGTTATTATTTCTTAGTTTTGTGTGATATAACTTACATTATCATGTACATGTGCACATTTACATCTTACGTGGGAAATTTTAATCAGAGGGTGTCTTCATCTTTGCGTCACTACTGAACTGACTAAAGACTCACTCAAAGACATTTCCGTTTTAATAGTGAAGAGAAGGAAGTGATTCTCTTTGCATCTTATCCCTTCATCCTACAGGCATTGTGCTCCTACTGAACACTGAAGAGTGGAGGATGGGTTTTTGTTGGCAGTAACCTTAGAACGTCTGGAGTCAAAAGTTATTGTCTCTATTACACTCAGATTGTAGAAAGTCAGCAGGCCATTCGGAGTGCCAATATGAGCTATGTAAAAGCCATCTCAAGACTGGAGGAAGAGTGACTCTTGAGGCCTTTGTTTTCCATATAAATTGTGCCCTCTGTTTCCTAGCACCTTTCAGGATCCGGGGCAGCCTGTCTGCCATTTTCCACTTGTTTAGGGCTTTAAAATCGTAAAGAACTTCATTAACTCCATGGAGGCCTTCAATTTAATATTGAGGATACTGGAGTATTTATCACAGAAAAGATACAGCTCAAAAATTTTAACGCAATTTCATGGAAAATTAAAAAAATAACTATTACATTTTAGTAAGACTTGTATACTGAATTTTTCAGAATGTAAGCTAAATTGGGTTTAATCTATATTTTATAAAAACAAAGAAATATGAAATTTATCCATCTATTTTTTTTTCTTTTATGACATATTCCAAATATACAGAGGAGGACAGAGACCTAAAAGCCTCAGGGACCCATGGTGGGGCTCTATCAAATTCTTTCATTTTGCCTTATGTTTCCAGATATTGTTATGAGAAAAAAACTTACAGGTAAATTGAAGACCCCCATATAAGCCTTCAGAAATCTCATTCCCCTTCCTCCACCAAGTTAACCAGTATTCTGAATTTAGTATTTATATTTTTATGCTTTTTTTTTACGTTTACACATATCATTGATCTATCCAACTTTTTGTAAATTATGTTGTGCTGAACATACATTCTTCAACATGTTATTTTCTGCTTTTGTTTATGTTTTATTTTAGGGATTAAGCCTTGTTGATGCCTATAGCTTTAATATATATATAGAAATCTGTTGTATGACCCATGGGTTAGCAATTCTCTGGTAGAGGATATTTCATTTTCTTCAAACATTTTGCTGCTGCAATTAGTACTGTAGCGAACATTTTGATGTTTCCTTATAAAAAGAATGGTGGTCTTTTTAGTTTGTAGGAATTCTTTGATCATTCTATTAATCCTTTGTCAATTATGTGGTTGAAATGCCTTGAATTTTCAAATTTATTTGTATGAAAATACTGACAGTAGTCCCTTATGATTTTTGCCATCCATTCTATAAATAGCTATTCGAGTTTCAATTCTAAAATTCTTTGTAAGTTTTCTCTTTCATTCTTGGAAGACTGTTTGTTTACTCTTTAGTCTCTTCAAAGAATTTTGTTTGGTTTTTTGGCTCTCTCTATTTCTGTGTTTATATTTCACTATTTTATACTGTTGCTTTGATTAAATCCTTCCTTTTAGATTAAGTACATTTTCATTCTTTTTCTAACTTCTTGAGTTGAATTACCTTAAATTTATTATTCTCAGTCTTATAGTTTTTAATAAATGTATTTCATTTATTAAATAAATGTATCCATTTCTCTTTTAACTTCTTCCCACAAGTTTGAAAAAGTATTCCTTTTATTGTAAAGTTCTGGTTCTCTTTCTTTTTTTTCTTTTTGTCCTATTGGGATTTCCTGTTATAACCCATGGGCTACTGAAGTTTTCAAACGTATAGAAATTTTTTGCAGAAAGTTTTTGCAGTATCTATTAATTAACGATTTCTATTGTAACATCATGGTAAAAAACATTGGTTCTGTAAGATACCAATTCTTTGAAATTGTTTGTGATCTTTTGGAACCCAGCTGGTGGTCAGTTTTCATAAATAGTTTTTGTGTATCTGAAAAAGATGTCAATCCAGACAGGATTTTATATATATACCTATGAGAAGAAACTTGTTAAATTTATGTTAGATCTTTTCTATTTTACTAAATTCCTGCTTCCCCCGAAGGGTTTAGGTATGCAAGTCCTTTAGAAATCTAAAGGTAGTAATGTTAGGTTTATAATTGAAATGGCTTCTCAGTGGACTCTACGTCTTTTACTGTATTGTGAACCCTTTGATGCATTGTTTTACATTTTTTTCTTACTGTCATTAGTATTACTACATATATAAATTTTTTTCAAGTTAGTATCTATATAGTATATTTTCTTCAGTCTCTATTTTAAACTTTCAAAACAAATATAGTTTTGTTTTAGGTTATTCTTGTAATCATCATGTAGTTTTATAAAAATCTAATTTGATTATCACTAATGTGTGAGTTTGATAAATCCACATAGTCATAATTACTGATATGTCACAACACAATAAGGGCTGTGGTCTTCATTTATCTGAACAACTGCTTTACATTTAGTTTCAGAGATCGGAGTAATAATGAACCTTTCTGCATGTACCCAGTGTTATGACTCCAGTAAGGATTAATTTAAAAATGTTCAATATTTATTTTCCCTTTGGATTTTGCTGAAAATTTAATTTTAGAAATAAAAAAATTTTTCTAGTTCTTTCAAATTTTCCATTAATTGAAGATTGTTTACTGATCTATTTTTTTAATACTGCATTTTGGCATAATTTTTTTTATAAATGTTTACACTGTAGTTTTCAGTAATTCAATGTAAAGCTAACAGGTTTTTTTCAAAGATGAAGAGACACAATATGTTATAGAATATAGTACATGGTGGGACAGTTAAGTAGGGGTTCTGGAGTTTATTTTTGCTTCTGCTACTTAACTATGTTATTACAAAGAAAAAAATCATGTAAGAGACTCCGCCAAATTCTCTTCTGTATAACAAGAGGGAGTGACATACTATCTCAATTTCAGTTTTCATATTTAATGACTCACAATTGGATTTTTGGTATATATTTGACCACTTTCTAAGATTTTATTTTTTATGTGCTTGAAAATTTTATATTCTATAAATATTTTTGTATACATATGTACCTCACATTCAAGATAAGAAATTCTTAAGTAATTGAACTTTGTGGCTATAATTAAATATATACACTAATAGATGACAGAATAAAGAAAACATTTTTATTCTGAGAGCCTAATTTTAGGTAATGAAAATCATTTTATGGGTAAATAAAGTACACATTTTATAGTGTGCTAAAAAATACACAAAATTTGACATTTAAAACAATAAAAAATATTAACTTGGAATGAAAGGAGCATATCGAAGTATTTGTGAATAAATAATCTCAAATTGATTTTTTCCAACACTATAACATCTCTTTTCTGTTTAAAAGAAGTTTAATGGTTGGTTCAATCTTTTCTTTGAGTTTGTTTTTTATATTTTCCAAGCTTTTAATTGTCAGTGGAGGGAGAGGACTTGAGTATTTTTAAGGTTTCCATCAACATCCATTCTCCTGTATTCATTGTTAGGCCAAAAGGACTCAACATCTTTGAGTCTTCCCTATTTGAGACCAAGTCTATACTCAGCTTCTAATTTCAGCTCTAGCTTCCATTCACTCTCAGTCTTTGTTAGCATTATCTAAGTTTAGGTTGAGATTATTGCATTATTGACTTGCGTTATAAACTTCTTCTTTCAAGAATAATATGACCTTTTAATCTTGTTATATATGTTTACCCATCATTTACATAAATTTTTATTTTATATTCTATATGGTTTTATTCCAACAGTCTTTTGTAGTTAAATATTTTATACTCATTTGTCATAAATCTTCAAGTAATTTTTAGAAGAATTTTGTAAAAGTATATGACTTTTTTAAATTTTGTGGGTAGACTATATCAATAAAATATTTAAATATATTCAGAAACTTCTTTTAAAGTTCATATCACTTTACTTTGGTAAAGAGTTTTAGCAAAAGCTTATAATTAAAATATGCGACAGTGCTCACAGAGCATTTCTGATTACTATCAGAAATAGGGGTTTATTCTGGAAAGTTGTTTTCCTGAAAGTCTTAATTGTAAAAAGTGCAGTTTAATACCTATTATATTCTTATGTGTATATTAATGCCAAATTAAGCAATCTTCCTCCCTTTCTTTCTTCCTTCTTTCCTTTCCTCTTTCCTTCTTTTCTTCATTTCTATATTTATGCTGTATACGTACTACTTGAAATATCCAGACACTACTATTTGTTTAATTCACAAGCCATATCTGGTGATATGGATATTATTGTTCTTGTTTCATAGTTGAAGAAACTGAAACTTTAATGAGGTTGGATAAGAGCCACAAGTATAGCAGATTTTATAGTGTATAACCCTGCAAAGCTCAAATTTGGATTGATATCTCTGTTTATTCTAGAACCCTCCTCTGTGTCATTCTATGTCAGTTTGCTTTGTTGTTTATTATGGTAAAGTAATCATTCTTCACTTCAACAGTTATCTGTGAGTTGATTCTAAAACATAGAAAAATTTTGTTTTAAAATAAATTGTATGTATGTCATCACCTAATAATGGGCCTATGTGGGGTCCACACAAAACCAGTTTGCTGCAGTCTTGGCATAGTGTAAAATTCCCAAAGTTTTTATATACATATTAAATGCCTCAAGGTATATTTTAAAAGCCCTTGCTAATCCCAAAGGAATTGTTCTAAAAATTTGTTTAAATGAAATTTTTATATATTTTAATATTTAAATTTTAAATAATATTTTTAAAAATCTTAGGCTGAACTTTCAGTTTGTAATTAGCAAAGTAATTATTATTTGCCCCAAGCCAGCTTCCTCCTATTTCCTGACCCTCATTTGTCTTCCCTCCTTATAAGATGCTTAATGAAAGAGAACTTGATTTTTGTTCATTTGTTTTTGAGACAGGGTCTGGCTCTGTTGCCCAGGATAGAGTGCAGTGGCACAATTGTAGCTCACTGCAGCCTTGAACCTGGGCTCAAGGGATCCTCCTGCCTCAGTGTCCTGAGTAGCTGGGACTACAAGCTCATGGCTAATGAGCCTGGCTAATTTTTAAATTTTTTGTAGAGATGGGGGTCTCGCTGTATTGCCCAGGATGGTCTTGAACTCCTAGGCTCAAGCAGTCCTCCAGCTTGGCCTCCCAAAGTACTGGGATTGCAGGTGTGAGGACCACGCCCAGCCTTGAAACTTGATTGTTATTTACATGGTGCACTTAAGAAGCCTAATCTTACCTTCTGACCCAGGGTTTGCAGTCACAGTCCTTAGAGTTTTTGAATAAAGACTGTGCTATTTCTTTTTTTTTAAAGGGATTTGTTTTTATCTAATTTATTTCTGCCTTTATGTTTACTCATTATTAGTTATTCAAAATAAGATTGGGATCATCATTTATGTATGAATAACTCAAATTAGTTTATTTTAATACATAGTCCTGGTGAAGAAGAACATATTCAGTTCATGCCTTCAATTTGCATTTATCTTGATTAGTGTTTAAGTGCATCTCATTTCCCTATGCTTCTGTTTTCATAGCTTATATAACTACACTGTTAGATTTTATGCATGATGTAACAGGATACAATCCCATGATATATTTCCATGATGTCAAAGCTTTGAATTATGTAAATAGGAAACATGAAGCAAAAGCATACTACTTATTCATTATGCATTGCCATGAGGCAGACGCACAGTCAAGTGATGCTATTTAATCTCCCTATCTGCATATTCTTAAAGTGCATATCTCTGTGATATCGAAGCACTCAAGCAATGAGTAAATTTCTGCATCTGGTTAATAAATTCAGCAAACAGGAGTTCATCAACATCTGGCATCTGCCTTATTTTACTGGCTTTATATGAATAACTGATGCATGGTGACCTTTGATAAATTTAGTGGTTGCTTGGAATTTTAGTAGGGGTTTGATATTGTTTGTGTGCTATTGTGAATTTAATATGGCAACCAACTTTCTCTTGGTTGCTTTACTCATACTAGAAACCACAGCATCAACCAATCAAAAGGCTGTTTAGCATTTGGTGTTATCACATATACCCTAATTTGCACAACTTTCCAAAATGTAAGTACCAAGAGAGAAGACACATCAATAAAATATAGGAATTATAAGGAAGAGGAAGAGGTTTTTAAAAGTATATTATTATTCAGCAAATAATGGAAACTGGTGCTCACAAACTACTAAATTAAGAGGGCTTTTTTCCTTTAAAAATTAATGCAATGATAGTGCAGAACACCAAATAAAAACTGCGTAGCCAAGGCTCTGGAAGGTTGCTGGTGGCTCCTGGACATCAGTGGGATTTCACATCTTTCTGACATATCGTTTGTTCATTTCCAGAGAATGCCCAGCTCTGTGTTTTTTTAAAAATAAGTTTAGAATTCTCATAAAGGTGGACATTATTGGCCTAGCATGAGTTAATTTTCTCTACCCCTGGACCAATCATATATATAAGCAGAGAGCAGAAAGGTAGCACAGACTGAGGCAAGGTGGGGATAAGGTATTTTTTGTGTGTCAGAGACACCTTGCTTGTCTCATTTTTGAAAATGATGAAAACAAATGGTGACTAATAAATAGAAAATGCTCTGTGGTATTATCTTCTAGTACTAATGTTTTCTTCACTGTCCCTGGCCTGGTATCTTTCTTGGCATACCTCACAAATTACTTGACTTCTGTTTTATGTTGACTTCACTCCTTTACATTACATTATTGGGAAGCCCTAGGTCTTAGAAAACTATTTCTTAAACTGAATTAAAATTTTGCCCTTGTACACTGGTACTGGCTCTGTCCTCTCAGTAATAGAAAAGAAGTCTTCCATATGTCCACAGCCATTATTTGCAAAAAGATATCTCTTTCTTCAGGCTTATGTTTCCCATGCTACATCTCTCTTGTTCTCTGAACCACACTTTATACAGCCTGACTTTCCATATTCTCACTGTTGCTGTCATCCCCATCTGATCATTCCCCTCTGTCTTAAAATGTGACAATTACAACTGGACATAATACTCCATCTGTGATCTTCTCAGGACAGACCCAAGCAGGTCCCAGTATAGTGTTAGCAGGACATCACATTTTTGGCTTCAGATGAACCTGTAAATATCTAAAGTACCTGGACTTTTCCCATGAATTGTTGGTAGGCCAGGATGTGTGCCCCATTAGCTGGGGACACTTTCTAGTGACAGTTCCTGGAACTCTATCTGTCTATTTCTCTAGTCAGGCAGTGAAGGCAGATAAATCCTCGGTTCCTGGCAGGTTCAGGTGGAACACGCAGCACAGTGTGCGCTGTTGAATGAGTGTTCCCGAGATCTAATCACATGGAATGCCTGATTGTCAAATGATGAACAAATAATTCAGGAGATGGACCTGGGAGTTGAAAATTTTTTTAACAAAAAAAGAAATTACATATTTGCATTTTTAACAAAAGTTTTATAATCATTGATATAGTGATGGTAGCACCAGTAGATATTCAGGCAAGTAATTATCAACTGGATGACTTATAAAGGAATTGATAAAGCCTCCCAAGGGATTCAAGAAAAGGGTAAAACTTGGAAGTCCCTAAGGATAAGTGGCTGAGATGTTTGATTCAGGACTTCCTGTCCTTGAAACCTTGGTCAGTTACTAGCACGTAGGACAGTCTCTATTGTGGACCAGTAAAAAGCTGGTTGTCTGGAGAATTCAGACAGAAAAGGTAAGGCTGGGACCCAGTTATCAAGGCTGCACTACAACTAGGGCTTGTAAAAGTTAGGGGATTTTGGAATTAGCGTAGAAATAATGTAATATGGTGTAAGTAACACAGGCTTTGTAATTAGTGCAAAAATCATAAGCATATGGGCTTGAGTTAGTCTTCTCTTTCCTACTTACTGGCTGCATACCTTTTGTCAGCTATTTAACCTCTCTCTAAGCCTCAGCTTCTTCATTTATAAAACAAATTAATATTATCTACACTGAAGTATTATAGGAGATATGATAATGTATTTTTTAAAAACTAGCACAGACCCTGGTCAACAATAATAAACATACTAATAATTGTTACTATTGTAATAAACATGTTGATATCTTTTTCTTCATCAATGACTTTATAAAAATATTGGGATGGAGATGCCAAAATCTCCTCTGCTAAATGCCATCTTTCATCCTAAGGCTATACAGGAACAGGCCTTGCCTACTGAACTTTGTAGCTATAGGCCTACTACATTGCCTCCCACTTGAACCCTCGGTTATAAACGGAATGGAGAGTTACTTTTCCATTCAGAAAAGAACCTTGATATTTCAGAAGGAAAAGTTAGCCCTGGACACTTGAGCATTTCTAAGAAAATAGGTTATTTTTTTTTCTTTTTAAATTGTGTGCCTGCTGCCCTGAATTCTCTAGATGTTCTGAGCACTCTGTATATTCTTATTCATAGCTTAGTAATAAATTATGTTTATAAATTGGAGACTGGTATTGTATAATTTAGTTCATTGAAATAATTTGATCTGGTGACTTCATAGCCAGACAGAGTCAATGGATTCATTTAAATGAGAATCCAGGGTTAATCACCATCAAACATTTTCAACATAAAGTGACATTTTTTTCCTTAGAATGGGATTTTTACTACATTCAAATTTTACTAATGCTGTAAACATGAAAATTTTGAGTCAGGTAATGCATTTGAGAATGGATAGCTAATCTTTAAAAATCTAGTAACAAATGTTTCTGGGAATTGTGGCTATTGTTCCCTTTTGGAATGATGACCAACATTTTTGGAAATGAAAATGTTGATAAATTTGTGTGGACTTAAATATGGAGTCCACACAAGATTGGGGTCATAGGACAGAAACAATATTTGTTTCACATTTACATTGCTGAGGTATTATGAAGAGGTTAGAAAGGTGATTTTTATTTAGCTTGCAGAATAAATATTTTAAAATCACAGAATAACATATACTATTAAATGCCTACATACATTTATATCCATATGAATAAGACAGTAGAAGCTGAAATATAAAATAACATGCCACTGCTGCTGGAGAGATTTAAGCCAATTATCTGCTATCCTGGAGCATCAGACATATATATGTATATCTATATATAATATTATATATTTCATAATTTATATATTTATATATCGGTATAATATATTTTATACAGATTATATTATTATGTGCTGTTTTTCACTAATGTTGTTTACATATATTATACATTATTTATATCCGGTGACTACATAATTGTGCATGATACATCCCGTCTCTAGTCAGTTGTCATGACAAGGGTTTTAATCATTTATGCTTACTTTATGATTCTATTGTACAATTTTTATTGGACATTATTTCAGTTTTTATTAATTAACAGGGCATATCAAATACCTCCATACACACGTTATTACAGATTTTTTTGTCCCAAATATTTTTAGCATTTTTTTAAATATGAAAATAGATAGTTTGGAAACAAGCTTCTATCATCTACTATTTCTTCAGTTATTTGAATGCAGATGGCCTATCACAGGACACAAGAAGTTGAGAATGTGCTAGGAGAATTGCCAGCACT
This sequence comes from Pan paniscus, assembly GCF_029289425.2. NCBI lineage: Eukaryota > Metazoa > Chordata > Mammalia > Primates > Hominidae > Pan > Pan paniscus. The sequence continues at coordinate 174,501,730 of NC_073252.2, read as the reverse complement.
GCTCAATACAGGTGTTTGCCCAGGTCTACCTTTTGACTCTCTCACTTGATCTATTCTTGTGCTTCTCACTTCCCTGGGCAGCCAGTACCTTACTGAGTATTTCTGGCCTTCAGTATCTGCTTCTTCTGGTTCCTTTGATGCAGCACCCACTTGGGCTCGCTTCTGTAGTTCGCTAAACTCAGTTGCTTATCATTGTAATATTTCCGTAATATCAGAATGACTACTGTCTCAACTTAGGAGACATCCACTTGTCTTCTCCAGCACCTGACTGAGTTCTTGCCATATAAATTTTTGTTGAATAAATTCAATGTTTGGCTTTTCACATCATCATAAACAAGACTTACACCAACAATCATGGGGGAATTTGAATAAAATTAAGATTAGGTCTGACTTTTGCAATTTTACAACTTACAAGTTAGTGTTAACAAAATGTATAAAGATGGTGATATGCCATTTTGAAACATATTAAGCATTTTCATCTTTAGAACAGCCTTCAAGAGAGTTATTATGAAACACATTTAAGCTTAAGAAAGCTGAGAATCAGAATGATAATTAATAATTATTTGAGGGTGGATGAAAAAGTAAAGAACATTTACACAGTTTTAGTGAGAATGTAAATTAGTTCAACCCTAAGGAAAACAATATGAAAATTTCTCAAAGAACTAAAAATAGAACTACAGTTTGACCCAGCAACCCCATTACTGGTATGTGGGTGGTACTGTATAAGAGGAAAAGAAACATCCTGTCAAACAGACATCTGCACTCATGTTTATCGCAGCACTATTTTTAATAGCAAAGTCATGGAATCAGCCTAAGTTCCTATCAGCAGGGGACTGGATACAGAAAATGTGGTACATACACACCATGGAATACTATGCGTCCGTAAAAGGATGAAATGATGTGCTTTGCAGCAACATGGACGCTGCTGGAGGCCGTTTTCCTAAGTGAATTAACACAGAAACAGAAAATCAAATACTTCATGTTCTCACTTACACGGGAGCTAAACAGTGGTCATGTAAGCACATAAAGATGGAAACAGTAGACACTGGGGACTCCAAAATGGGGGGAAAGAGGGAGGAGAACAAGGGTTGAAAACTACCTATTGGGTACTGTGTTCACTATTTGGGTGATAGATTCAATAGAAGCCAAATTGAAGCCTGAAACAATACACCTTTGTAACCCACCTGCACATGTGGCCCCTGAATCTAAAATAAATCAAACAAAAAATTAACAAGCAAACAAAAAACAGAGGAACTAGGGTTTGAATTAATATTTCTGATCTGCATATCGCTATTTTCCTCTTAAATTATGTGCTTAAATACATAAAGAAGGAGGAGGAGAAAAAAACAACTTAATTAGGAGACTTACTTTAATAATGTATCATTTATAACTTTTCTTCCAAAATCTGGTTACATGTCAAGAAACTGTATAATGTGAATCTCTCTAGTTCACCTTTCCTTTCCTTTATGTAGATCTTGGTTGCAATTCAGATTTTCTTTTTTCTAATGAACAGTACAATCAGTAACAGTTGCACCAAACATTTCAATTTGCAATATACATTTAATGGTTTTTCAAGTGAAGGTTACATTTTATCTTTTTTTATTATCCATAGAATAATGTGTTTTAGGATGAAAGAGACACTGTGTGTGTGTACTCAGTTTAAAATTAAGATCTGACGGTCTGAGACATCACATACAAAGCATAATTCAGTAGCTATCTGACAGTTTCCCAATTGCTATGACACTAAAAATAAACCAAACCAGATAAATCAACCCCCTAAGTGGACTCTCTGGCCTGAAATGTTCAGGTTTTAATGTGCCTGTGGAATATTCCAATATAATTTTCATCAATGTTGATTGTCCAGCTCACACAGCCCTGGGCACTAGAGTGATTGACATAAACCCAGTCATTATTCCAACAATTAAATCAGCAGGAATTAGCACAAACATTTTTTTCCTGTTCCGTACACTAAAAATGTTTCCATGCTGCAATGTTAGGATTTAAATGTAACAAACATAATCTTCCCTGTGTTGTATAACTTTCCGATCTACTAAGAAAGCCTACCAAAATGGAGCATTTGGTTTAAAAATAAATACCTGGACTCTTCCATGTGGCAACAAACAATACATAAGAGATATTGGACAATGAACAATTAATTACATTGATAAAAATAATTGATGAATTAAGAATGTAAATCTAAAGATCCTTTATATTCCTCTTTTTGGTTTAACTTTCAAATCCAGAAAGCTCTTAACCTGGTTAATTAATTGATGATAACGTTATACAACAAACTTTTGTTGAGTACTTGCTATTCATTCCTTGAACGTTATTTATTGTAATAAACGTGTTAATTGAGGTTCTACATATATAAAACTGTTTAAGGTGCAATGAAACAAAAATCACCTGAACTTCGGACAAATGTGATTTTTGTCTTTGCTTAGGACGTTTTTGGAATATTTACTTTTGAAAATGTCTCGATGACCTGTGGCAGTGTTTTCTTCTGAATAGTATAAATGACGATGGCAAATCTAAAATAAGTTATTTGGAGCCACATCTAGAAAATAATGTGAGTATTCCAGTTATTAGGGAAGGCTAGATTTGATCAAATATATATATAGTTGTATATATTCTCTCTCTATATATAGAATATATAGTTACATATATTCTATATATAGTTTTATATATATAGAATATATAGTTATATATATTCTATATATAGAGAATATATAGTTATATATATTCTATATATAGAGAATATATAGTTATATATACTCTATATACTCTCTCTATATAGAATATATATATAACTATATATAGAATATATATAACTATATATAAATATATAGTTATATATATTTATTTATAAATATAGTTATATATACTCTATATAGATATATATATTCTATATATAGAATATATAGTTATATATATTCCATATATGGAATATATATAGTTATATATATTCCATATATGGAATATATATAGTTCTATATATTCCATATATGGAATATATATAGTTCTATATATTCCATATATGGAATATATATAGTTCTCTATATATTCCATATATGGAATATATATAGTTCTATATATATTCCATATATGGAATATATATAGTTCTATATATATTCCATATATGGAATATATATAGTTCTATATATATTCCATATATGGAATATATATAGTTCTATATATATTCCATATATGGAATATATATAGTTCTATATATTCCATATATGGAATATATATAGTTCTATATATTCCATATATGGAATATATATAGTTCTATATATTCCATATATGGAATATATATAGTTCTATATATTCCATATATGGAATATATAGTTCTATATATTCCATATATGGAATATATAGTTCTATATATATACTATATATTCCATATATAGAATATATATAACTATATATTCCATATATAGTTATATATATTCTATATATATCTTCCATATATAGTTATATATCCTATATATAGAATATATATAGAATATATATATAGAATATATAGAATATATCAGATATATAGTTATATATATTCGATATATCGAATATATAGTTATATATATTCGATATATCGAATATATAGTTATATATATTCGATATATCGAATATATAGTTAATATATCGAATATATAGTTATATATATTCTATAGCCATAATGCCTATTAGCCTGTCATTTAGACTTGCAAGTGTCAACTTATTGCTTACCTTATTTTATTTTATTTCTTTAATGATCTCAAAACCTTCCTCTCTCGATTTCAATCTGTGGTTTGTTCCCACCATTTGCCGAGGTCTAGCATCTTATTCTTTGATTTTCTTTTTTCTTTTCTCCAACTTTTAAGTTCAGGGGTTCATGTGCAGGATGTGTAGGTTTGTTACATAGGTAAATGTGTGCCATGGTGGTTTGCTGCACAGATCATCCTATCACATAGGTATTAAACCCAGCATCCATTAACTATTCTTCCGATGCGTTCCCTACCCTCATAAGCTCCCCCCAACAACAGGCCCCAGTGTGTGTTGTTCCCTCCCATGTGTGCATGTGTTCTCATCATTCAGCTCCCACTTATAATGAGAACATGCAGTGTTTGCTTTTCTGCTCCTGCATTAGTTTGCTCAGGATGATGGCTTCCAGCTCCATCCATGTCCCTACAAAGGACATGATCTCGTTCCTTTTTATGGCTACATAGTTTTCCATGGTGTATATGTACCACATTCTCTTTATCCAGTCTATCATTGATGGGCAATGATTTTATAATATAATGATTTATATTCCTTTGGGTATATACCCAGTAATGGGATTGCAGGGTCAAATGGTATTTCTGCCTCTAGGTATTTGGGGAATCACCACACTGTCTTTCAGAATGGTTAAACTAATTTATACTCCCACAAACAGTGTAAAGGGTTCCTTTTTCTCCACACCACCACCAGCATGTGTTGTTTTTTGACTTCTTAATAATAGCCATTCTGATTGGAATGAGATGGTATCTCATTGTGGTTTTGATTTTGCATTTCTCTAATGATCAGTGATATTGAGCTTTTATTTCATATGTTTGTCAGCTGCATGTATGTCTTCTTTTGAGAGGCAGAAATACCATTCGACCCTGCAATCCCATTACTGGGTATATACCCAAAGGAATATAAATCATTATATTATAAAATCATTGCCCATCAATGATAGACTGCATAAAGAGTCTCTGTTCATGTTCTTTGCCCACTTTTTAATGGGATTTTTTTTCTTGTAAATTTAAGTTCCTTGTAGACTCTGGATATTAGACTTTTGTCAGATGGATAGATTGCAGAAGTTTTCTCCCATTCTGTAGGTTGTCTGTTAACTCCAATGATAGTTTCTTTTGCTGTGAAGAAGCTCTTTAGTTTAATTAGATCCCATTCGTCAATCTTTGCTTTTGTTGCAATCGCTTTTGGCGTCTTCGTCATGAAATCTTTGCCTATGCCTGTGTCCTCAATGGTATTGCCTAGATTATCTTCTAGGATTTTTGTAGTTTTGAGTTTTACATTTAAATCTTTAATCCATCTTGAGTTGATTTTTGCATATGATGTAAGGAAAGGGTCAAGTTTCAATTTTCTGCATGTGGCTAGCCAGTTCTCCCAGCACCATTTATTAAATAGGGAGTCCTTTCTCTATTGTTTATTTTTGTCAGGTTTGTCAAAAGTCAGATGGTTGTAGGTGTGTGGCTTTATTCCTGGGTTCTCTGTTCTGTTCCATTGGTCTATGTGTCTCTTCTTGTACCAGTATCCTGCTGTTTTGGTTACTGTTGACTTGTAGTATAGTTTGAAATCGGGTAGTGTGATGCCTCCAGCTTTGTGCTTTTTGCTTAGGATTGTCTTGGCTATCTGGGCTCTTTTTTCATTCCATATGAATTTTTAAAAAGTTTTTCTAACGCTGTGAAGAATACCAATGGTAGTTTAATGGAAATAGCATTGAATCTATAAATTACTTTGGGCAGTATGGCCATTTTCATGATATTGATTCTTCCTATCCATGAGCATGAAATGCTTTTCCATTTGCTTGTGTCCTCTCTGAATTTTTTATCAGTGGTTTGTACTTCTCCTTGAAGAGGTCTTTCACTTCCCTTGTTAGCTGTATTAGCATCTTATTCTTTCAAGAGGACAGTTTGTTCAGTTTGTTTAAATTATTATCACCATCACAACCATTAAACCTTTATTCAGCAACTGAAGAATGTGCCACAATATCTCTCATTTGCAAGACATATTCTGTTCATCTTCTGCTTTCTGCATCTGTAGCTTATAAAGATATATAAATATATTTTAAACCCAATTTGTAATTATATATGATGGGAATTGAAAACGTGGGTGATTTTCAAATAATCACTAAGGAATAAAATATGCTGAAAATAAATTGTCAAGGATTGATATGATTTTCTAAGGATGGCTTTACTGGAGAAAAGCAGTTATCCTACAATAGTTAATATATAACTATTTTTATGATTATTCTGTTCAGAATCTGAATTTATATTATTATTTGGGGCCTTTTTTAATCAAGTGAAGAAAGGTATATTTTCTTTTCAAACTTTTTATTTTGAACATTCATAAATTACATGAACACTAAAAGACATAAATTATCTTTCAGGAAACATTGAATAAATTCTGGATTCATCTATATTTTATTGATTTGTAAAACATCTCAAATGTTAAATTTGAGATTATATTATAAAGTTCGTTGGAAAATATTCTATATTTATAATATTTATTCTGTATTTATATATTATAAATATATTCTATATTTATATATTATAAACATATTCTATATTTATATATTATAAACATTCTATATTTATTAACATTTAACATTAATGTTAATAAATATAGAATATTTTTCAACAAACTTTATAATACAATTCCCTCCTTCAATGAACTAATTTTTATGGTGGTTTACATTTCTTTTTCAATGTTGGTTTACATTTGACGTTAGGATGTTTATTAGTTAATACAATAAAGTGAGTGGTCTTTTCATTAATATTATCAGTCAGGTTTGTAAATAGTGTATGTTTTGTATAACCACTTAAAATTTATATACTGATATATATTTTGTTTAAGAATACTTAAAATAAAAACATTAGTTATCATTTGTTGAACTGGAAGGATCATTACTTAAAAATCCATCCTTAAAATTAAAATGACTTATGCTTCACTGTGTAGTGCATTGATAAATATTTAGTCTATAGTTTTTTCTATTGCTATGTGTTTAGCCAAGAATTGTTTTTAATTTGGTGAACAGTACCTTATTAGGAATATGAAAATTTTTGAAGCAGTCATGAAATATTTAACAATTAATTATTTAACGAACAATTATGCAAAATTAATTTTACAAAAGAAATATTTTTAAATCACTGCAAGAAATATTTTCATTCAAATGAGTACTTACAACCAAGAAAGAGTCTTTTATTCTTTAAATGTGTATAAATTTAAACTTTAAAATACTTAAATCACTTAATGCCTCAGAGAAAATATCTTAATACTTATGAAGTGTTACGTGTACTAAGCATTGTTAAATTCTATAAACACATCTTTTAAATCATCACAAGAAATTACAAGGCAGGTGCATCTATTATATTTTTTATAGTAGAACTAATTGAGGCACAGTGAGAGGAAATGATGTACTCAAGTTCCACAGGTGATAAGTGGTACAGCTGAGTAAAATTCCAAGTCTAAAAGCTAGTCTCTTAACTATTATATATCGGCCTATATGCATAGGCCGACAAGTAGTTATTTAAAGTTATATAAATCAAGAGAAAACACTACAAAATTTACCTATAGGATATTTATACAAAATATGGGCATTTTATTAGGAAAGCTTTCTAGAAATATGGGGGAACTTTAAGAAACAGTGAAATTCAAAGCTATCATTGTCCAAAAGCATGTGGTCTTCTGTTTTTGCACTAGTGACTTAGGTGCAAATTACTTCCAAGATTTTTCTCCTGATTGAGAAGTACTTTTTAGGTCTAGATTCCATGGAGGAGGTGGGTCTTCGAGGTGGGGCTTCAAGGTGGAGATAGTGTCTTTTTTCTAGCAGGTAACGACGTAAATTCGCTTTTGAATGAACAGGTGCACCTATTTCAATTAAGGCAAATTAGTTTCCAAAGGCTTTGCTATTTAAGATATTATAGAAGGCTATTTAAATGTGCCAATTTACATAAAATACATTTTGAAAGATTACAGGAAACAATTTTATATAATTCACTGAAACAATTTCACAGTCCTCTCAAATGATGATTTTGAAAATGACCTAAATGGCAGGCACCTCTTTGAAGCAGCTGGCATGATGTTATGTGGTCCCTTGGCCCCTTACATTTTCAGGTCAATGGTAAATTCTCCAGAGTCCAACTTCAACCCTGCAGTATTCTGTTCAAAATTGCCCCTGTTCAGAAGCCTGCATATGTAACCTCTTACATTTTGTGTCTCACAATTTCCATTGAACTCTTCCTACACACCAGAATGGGCAAAAATAGGAATTTAATTTCTGGGAAGATTTCTTCTAAGAGCCTCTGTCCAAAACATCCAGTGCTGAAACAAGAAAAGGTGGTCCTGGCATATATCCACTAGTAATTTTTTTGTCTTCTTCTTTTCTTTCCTGTTTTATGTGTGAATAGTGAAACTTATCGGTTCAAAGACCGATGAGTCAGAATGCTGTCATTTTACATCCAAACAGTGGAAATTTAAATTGTTAAAATAAAAATACACAATCACTAACATTACCCTGATGAAATAATGATAAGCAAAGTAGTCTTAAATTACAGGCTATAAGTGCTGGATAAAGAACAATATTTTAAAAATATCTAAAGTCATGTAATGAACAGAAGACAAATTTCCATTTATACCTGAAAGACTGCTTTTCAGAAATTATAATAGAACATGGGGATTTAAAAATTGTATTTGGATCATTTATTTTACAGTTAGAAAGTGATGTAGGAAGGAGTTCCCAGAGGAGATGAAACAGATTGAAAACAGCAAAATTCCATGACAGAGGCAGCTTGAAATAGACCCTTTTTTCAAAGCAATAACTGGCCTCTTCATCATCTATAGATAGCATTTTTGGCAAAATCAGAAACATTTGCTTTGCCAGTCATTGAAAGTAAAAAGAAAAAAATTGGCTGAATGCTTTTAAATTACATTTATTTAATTTCTGCTTTCATACAAAGGCATAAAATTATCAGTTTAAATTTTAGAAAATATTATTATAAAATTACATGCTTAGAAGTTTGTTGATTGTTTTCCCACAGCCATTTTATAACTGAAACCCTCAATTTTGGATATGAATGTATAATAAACGCACATGTTCATTCTAAACATTTTCTTTTCAAATACTTTTACAGTCCTTTAGGTTTCCTAAAGAAATGTAAATTCCTTCTGCCACTTAGTTTTTGCTATTTTTAGCAGTTTCTTAAAGTCTGCAAATTCCTTTCACTCAGTTTTTGCACTTAGTTCATAATGACTTCACATTTGACATTGATTGTCCACAAAAGGGGTTATTTTTAGTTTCAAAAGGTGAACGTTATTTATTTTAGAAATTCTCGCGTATATTTCTTAGTCTAAAGATAGGTTTTCTAACATAAAAAATGTGATAGTGTAGTCTGTTTGCTGAGCACTTGTAGTGGAACAAACTCAGTGCTAAATTTTTGGTTTTTAATAACTAATTTATTTATTACAGTAACTGCTAAATATGCTTCAAATTATAAACTATTTGCCAAAATTACAGATAATAATATAACCAAACACCATGTGGATTTCACCTAAACTGGAAGTAACTTGGTGACTTTCTTATTTAATCTTTTATTTATTGTACTTGGCCATACTTATTGTATGTTTATGTATAAAAACATAAAACAATAGAAGTTTTTACAGTTATTACACTCACTGTCTTATAAATGGAGAAACTGAGACCCAGAGAATTTTAGTAACTTATTCAAAGTTACCTAGCTGGTGACTAGAAGCAAAACACAAATAAGACCACAGATTACTAGTTTTGTCAAGATCTTCAACATAATTCAATATTGCTGTCAACTCAGAGGTCTCAGAAGATAAGGTCTTACCATCTGAAAACAACAAAAAAGAAATTTCATAAAATCCTGTTTGTACCAAGCAATTTATTTCTAGAATGAAAGCAAAATTATTTTTTTAAAGTTCTTTAGATTGCTGAGAAATCAAGAGCATTAGGGTTGTGTCTCCCCTTTAAATTTACCTTTTAGTTTCTTTGGGTTTAAGTTTTTAGATGAAATTTTAAATTCTATTTAGCTCTCAGTTCATGTGTATTTAAAATTTAGATTTAGGATCTATTCTTTTTAATAAGGGTGAAATTACATATGGAGAAATTTACTGTTTATAGTGAGTTTTGACAACTAGAGTTGTATAACCACCATCCCCACAGTCAAGATACATCACTTCTCCCCTTCCCAAACATATTCCCTGGTGACACTTTGTGGTCATACTCATTCTCCCCCTCTAGCCTTTTACAATGACTTCTATTACTCCCCCTGTAGATTTGCCTATTCCAGAATGTTATATAAAGGAATCACACATCATGTAGCATTTTGAATCTGGCTTGCTTTACTTGTTATAATGCATTTGAGATTTGTTCCTATTGTGGCAGATATCAGTAGTAGTCTTCTTTTCATTGTTGGATATTCCATTACATGAATGTACCATCACATTTTATCCATTTGCCCAGCTAGAGAACATTTGGGTGTTTTCAGTTTTCATTATTATGAGTAAACCCTCTATAAACATATTGCATACAAATTTTTATGTGAACATAAGTTTTTGTTTCACCTAAACAGATACTATACAGGACTGAAGTTTTAGTAAGTATATGTTTAACTTTGTGAGAAACTGCCCAACTGTTTGTGCAAAGTGGCTGTACAGATTTACATTTTCAACAGCAGCATGTGAGAGTTCCAGTTGCTGCACGTCCTTGTGAGCACTTAGGGTTGTATTTTTAATTTTATCCACTCTAATGGGTGTGGAGTGGTGTCTTATTAAGGTTTTAATAAGCATTTCTCTAATTTAATGCATTATATTACTTCTTTTTGTTGGTTTGTAAACTGCTTATCTTCTTTGGTGAGTTTGATCGAATCATTTGTCCATGTTTGTGTTTTTGATTATATTTCAGATACAAGTCTTTACCAGTTATGTGCTTTGTAAATGTTTTCTCACTGTTTATCATTTGTGTGTTTTTTGGAAAGCAGAATATTTCGATTTTCTGGAAATATAATTTGTCACTTTAAAAATTATGTAAATTGCTATTGGTATTAAGTGTAAGAAAACTTTGCTTCATCTATGATCACAAATATTTTCTTCTGAAAAAAAAAGCTCTCTGAAGAGTTTTTTTTTTCAATGAATGTGTTTTCTTTCTTCTCTCCATATTTTATCTTCTGAATAGCTAAGCAATGTTTACATTATTTATTCAGGCCTTTCCATCCAATTTCACGGATTCCACTGAAGGAGAAATTGGGTTTGAAATCCTCTTTTCTCAAAAACTAATGAGTCATGCATCTTCTCATTGATATTATCTGGCTCCCCTGAAAACCTCTAGTTTGGTCCATTTTTAGTGATATCTTTCTACTCAGGTTCCTCAAACCAATCTGTACCTAAGAGACCCCCCAGACTAAAATTCAAGTTCAGTCTTTTAACAAATTAGGTGCTAATTGCTATTGGTATCAAATGCAAGAAAACTTTAGGTGCTAATTTGTTAAAAGAATGAACTTGAACTTTAGTCTGGGGGTCTCTTAGATACAGATTGGTTTGAGGAACCTGAGTAGAAAGATATCACTAAAAATGGACCAAACCTGTAGTTCGGTCCATTTTTTTTTTTAACTTGATAGAAAAAGTCCCATTCTAACTCAGTAGAAAAAGTCCCATTCTCTTGGAAAATTCATCAAATACTGAATCCACCCCTCTTTATTTTGTCTGCCTGTTTTCTGCCTTACATTGTGCTGGATGAAATCACTCCTCTTGCCCCAATCCCCAGTGATCTTTTCAGTTGGTATTTCACAGAGTATGCAGAAGAATTTGACCCTTTTATACCATTCCCTCCTTTCAGAAACACTCTCTTAGTTTAGATTTCATGACACCACATCTCCAGTCTCTCTCCTCTTGTTGTTTCACTGGTTCGGTCCCTGGGATCTGAATGTCAGATTTTGCAATTCCCCAGAGATGGTTGTTTATTGCCCTTTCACTGTATAACCTCCTCTACAGGACTGTCAATCACACTCATGGTTACATTTTCCAATTAGATACATAGATAGCTGTGACATTTGTATTTACAGGGTAGGGTGCTCCTGATAAGTACAATCATGTATCCTACTGTCAACTTAGAATTGTCACACTGATGGCTTAAATACTCTCCAACTTGCAGGGTCAATATGAATCATTATTTTCCCACAGCCTAAACTGGTCCTCCCATAGCATCCTCTATTTACCCAGTGCCTCTCATGACAGAAACTTTGGATTCACCTGGACGTTCTCCTCTCCCTCACTGTGCAAATATAAACAAATAGTCTACATTTTGGTACCCTGTAGCTCTCAAATTTGTTTATCAGTCTCTTTGTCCAAAAACAGAATGATTTCTTGTACACACAGAGGATTCAGCAAGTACTTGTTGAATGATGATGACTACAATTGCCCCGTGTTAAAAGACTGTCTAATCAAGAGCTATGATATGAATTTGAAATATTGCTGAAGTGGATGATGAAAACTTCAAGCTGAAGTTAATATGTAAATGTGGCCTTGAACAATGGGTACCATTTTGATGGATGAGGAAAAGGAAGAACTAGTTTAATGAGAGGCAGAGATTACAGTAAGAGTGAGTTACACATGTGGACAATGAAAATTATTTGACCAGTACAGATTCATAGTGGGGACTGGACGAGAAAAGTTGTTTTAAAAAGTAGAATCTGCAGTGGCTCACACCCCTTGTCCTAGGACTTTGGGAGACTGAGACAGGAGGATCGATTGAGGTCTGGAGTTTGAGACCAGTCTGGGCAACAGAGTGAGACCCCATTTCTACAAAACATTTTAAAAATTAATTAGGCATAGTGGCACATGCCTGTAATCCCAGCTGCTTGGTAGGCTGAGGTGGGAGGATTGCTTGAGCCCTGGAGTTCGAGGCTGCGGTGAGCTGTGATTGCACCCCTGCTCTCCAGCCTGGGAGACATGAGAAAAAAAAAAAAAAAGTAGAATCTGAATTATGGAGAATATTAAAACATTTCCACTGTAGTGTAATTATATGCTCTAACATATTGAGTTATATATTTTGATTTTGCTGAAAATTCAATTTTTAAAAATCAAATGGTATGTGAAAATAGTTAAAAGTAAAACAGCATCACTGGGCTGCTAATGAAAAGCTGTCCTCTGCCTATTCTTTAGTTGTATGCTCCAAAGACAGTGTCTTTCAAGTTTCTTTACAGTTGCTACTGGTAATTTTGTCCATATTCCCAAATATTATACTTTTGGTACTCTTTGTTGATTTTTCACATTGAGATTTTACGCATGGCTTATTATTATAGAAGATAAGGATCTGGGCTCTTATCCCTGCTTTTTTTATTCCCCCAAACCCCCATTCATTCTCTTCTTCCTCCCCAACCCCAGTCTCATCGGTCCATCATCTTAAAGGAGTTATGCTTTATCTAAGTTTGGGGGTAAATACAAATTTGTTGTTTCTTTTATTGCAACACTGTATTATTTATTGTTACTTTTTTCTTATACATGATTTTACAGTTATTTGAATTAATAATTATTTTGATTGTCTCTACCACCAATTATCTTTACAGTTTCTAAAGTAGTTGTAAAACTCCACTGAAAATTGGCAACAAATATAATAGTTAGTCTAAAATTCTGTTTTTTTTCTCTGTTATTTCCTGGCAGCCTCTATCTTTCTGTCACAAGTGACTAGTTATTAGTTTCAAGGATTATGTACAGCGCCTTTTTCTCCACTTCTAGAGAACAATTTCCTGGTCTGTATGCCTTTCTGTTTCTTAGCATTTTTCTTCATTTTATAGAAGTATGCCATATGTCATGGTATAATTTACATACCATAAAATTTACTCACTGTAGGTGGATAATGATTTATAGATGTGCAACAATTACTACAATTCAATTTTACAATGTCTTTACGATCCCAAAATGTTCCCTTGTGCCTATGCAGTCTTTGCTTCCACCCCCAGTCCCAGGCAACTTCCAGTTGGCTTTCACTTTCTATAGTTTTGCATTTTCCAGAAATGCCCTATAAATGGGATTATACAAAATGTAGTGTTTTGTGTCTGGCTTCTTTCACCACATAATGTTTTTGATGGTCATTCATGTGGTAGTATGTATCTACAGTTTGATTTGCCAAGTAGTATTTTATTGTATCCATATACCCCATTTTATGTATCTATATAGCCAGTTGATTAATTTCGGAATTTTTCCAGTTTGGTGCTGTTATGTGTAATATGACTACGAATAGTCACATACAAATCTTCCTGGGGACATATATTTATTTCACTTCGGTAGATAACTAGCAGTGAAATTACAGGCCATATTATGTATATTATGATTTTTCAAGAAACTGTCAAACTAGCTTATGAAATAGTATATATTTTATATTCCCATTAACAATATATATGAGAGTTCCAAATACTCCACATCCTCGCCTATATTTTTTGTTGTAATTCTTTTGGATTACAGCTATTCTAGTGGGTAAAAGTAGTGATCATTCATTGTAGTTAAATTTACAAAATTTGCCCTAATAACTAATGTGTTGAGTATCTTTTCGTGTGTCTATTTGCCATTTAAATATAATTTTCGGTGAAATGTCTATTAAAATATTTTGCCCTTTCTTTTTTCCTTGGGTTGTTTGTCATCTAGTTTATTTGGAAGTGTTATTCCTCTATTCTAGATAGAAGGCCTTTATCAGGTTTATGACTTGCAAAAGTTTCATCTACATTTTGGGGTGGTCTTTTAATTTTCTTAATGGTGTCCTTTGTAGAGTAAAAGTTTTCAGCTTTGATGTCATGTCTAAGAAATTCACAAGAACAAAACTTCATTTTGTCCAACAACTTCATGGTTTTAACTCTTCCATTTAGGTATACGATATTTTATGTTAGTTTATGAATATGGTGAGAAATGAGGCTCTTCCATTTAGGTATACGATATTTTATGTTAGTTTATGAATATGGTGAGAAATGAGGCTCTTCCATTTAGGTATACGATATTTTATGTTAGTTTATGAACATGGTGAGAAATGAGGCTCTTCCATTTAGGTATACGATATTTTATGTTAGTTTATGAACATGGTGAGAAATGAGGCTCTTCCATTTAGGTATACGATATTTTATGTTAGTTTATGAATATGGTGAGAAATGAGGCTCTTCCATTTAGGTATACGATATTTTATGTTAGTTTATGAATATGGTGAGAAATGAGGCTCTTCCATTTAGGTATACGATATTTTATGTTAGTTTATGAACATGGTGAGAAATGAGGCTCTTCCATTTAGGTATACGATATTTTATGTTAGTTTATGAACATGGTGAGAAATGAGGCTCTTCCATTTAGGTATACGATATTTTATGTTAGTTTATGAACATGGTGAGAAATGAGGCTCTTCCATTTAGGTATACGATATTTTATGTTAGTTTATGAACATGGTGAGAAATGAGGCTCTTCCATTTAGGTATACGATATTTTATGTTAGTTTATGAATATGGTGAGAAATGAGGCTCTTCCATTTAGGTATACGATATTTTATGTTAGTTTATGAATATGGTGAGAAATGAGGCTCTTCCATTTAGGTATACGATATTTTATGTTAGTTTATGAATATGGTGAGAAATGAGGCTCTTCCATTTAGGTATACGATATTTTATGTTAGTTTATGAATATGGTGAGAAATGAGGCTCTTCCATTTAGGTATACGATATTTTATGTTAGTTTATGAATATGGTGAGAAATGAGGCTCTTCCATTTAGGTATACGATATTTTATGTTAGTTTATGAATATGGTGAGAAATGAGGCTCTTCCATTTAGGTATACGATATTTTATGTTAGTTTATGAATATGGTGAGAAATGAGGCTCTTCCATTTAGGTATACGATATTTTATGTTAGTTTATGAATATGGTGAGAAATGAGGCTCTTCCATTTAGGTATACGATATTTTATGTTAGTTTATGAATATGGTGAGAAATGAGGCTCTTCCATTTAGGTATACGATATTTTATGTTAGTTTATGAATATGGTGAGAAATGAGGCTCTTCCATTTAGGTATACGATATTTTATGTTAGTTTATGAATATGGTGAGAAATGAGGCTCTTCCATTTAGGTATACGATATTTTATGTTAGTTTATGAATATGGTGAGAAATGAGGCTCTTCCATTTAGGTATACGATATTTTATGTTAGTTTATGAATATGGTGAGAAATGAGGCTCTTCCATTTAGGTATACGATATTTTATGTTAGTTTATGAATATGGTGAGAAATGAGGCTCTTCCATTTAGGTATACGATATTTTATGTTAGTTTATGAATATGGTGAGAAATGAGGCTCTTCCATTTAGGTATACGATATTTTATGTTAGTTTATGAACATGGTGAGAAATGAGGCTCTTCCATTTAGGTATACGATATTTTATGTTAGTTTATGAACATGGTGAGAAATGAGGCTCTTCCATTTAGGTATACGATATTTTATGTTAGTTTATGAACATGGTGAGAAATGAGGCTCTTCCATTTAGGTATACGATATTTTATGTTAGTTTATGAATATGGTGAGAAATGAGGCTCTTCCATTTAGGTATACGATATTTTATGTTAGTTTATGAATATGGTGAGAAATGAGGCTCTTCCATTTAGGTATACGATATTTTATGTTAGTTTATGAATATGGTGAGAAATGAGGCTCTTCCATTTAGGTATACGATATTTTATGTTAGTTTATGAATATGGTGAGAAATGAGGCTCTTCCATTTAGGTATACGATATTTTATGTTAGTTTATGAATATGGTGAGAAATGAGGCTCTTCCATTTAGGTATACGATATTTTATGTTAGTTTATGAATATGGTGAGAAATGAGGCTCTTCCATTTAGGTATACGATATTTTATGTTAGTTTATGAATATGGTGAGAAATGAGGCTCTTCCATTTAGGTATACGATATTTTATGTTAGTTTATGAATATGGTGAGAAATGAGGCTCTTCCATTTAGGTATACGATATTTTATGTTAGTTTATGAATATGGTGAGAAATGAGGCTCTTCCATTTAGGTATACGATATTTTATGTTAGTTTATGAATATGGTGAGAAATGAGGCTCTTCCATTTAGGTATACGATATTTTATGTTAGTTTATGAATATGGTGAGAAATGAGGCTCTTCCATTTAGATATACGATATTTTATGTTAGTTTATGAACATGGTGAGAAATGAGGCTCTTCCATTTAGGTATACGATATTTTATGTTAGTTTATGAATATGGTGAGAAATGAGGCTCTTCCATTTAGGTATACGATATTTTATGTTAGTTTATGAACATGGTGAGAAATGAGGCTCTTCCATTTAGGTATACGATATTTTATGTTAGTTTATGAACATGGTGAGAAATGAGGCTCTTCCATTTAGGTATACGATATTTTATGTTAGTTTATGAACATGGTGAGAAATGAGGCTCTTCCATTTAGGTATACGATATTTTATGTTAGTTTATGAATATGGTGAGAAATGAGGCTCTTCCATTTAGGTATACGATATTTTATGTTAGTTTATGAATATGGTGAGAAATGAGGCTCTTCCATTTAGGTATACGATATTTTATGTTAGTTTATGAATATGGTGAGAAATGAGGCTCTTCCATTTAGGTATACGATATTTTATGTTAGTTTATGAATATGGTGAGAAATGAGGCTCTTCCATTTAGGTATACGATATTTTATGTTAGTTTATGAATATGGTGAGAAATGAGGCTCTTCCATTTAGGTATACGATATTTTATGTTAGTTTATGAATATGGTGAGAAATGAGGCTCTTCCATTTAGGTATACGATATTTTATGTTAGTTTATGAATATGGTGAGAAATGAGGCTCTTCCATTTAGGTATACGATATTTTATGTTAGTTTATGAATATGGTGAGAAATGAGGCTCTTCCATTTAGGTATACGATATTTTATGTTAGTTTATGAATATGGTGAGAAATGAGGCTCTTCCATTTAGGTATACGATATTTTATGTTAGTTTATGAATATGGTGAGAAATGAGGCTCTTCCATTTAGGTATACGATATTTTATGTTAGTTTATGAATATGGTGAGAAATGAGGCTCTTCCATTTAGGTATACGATATTTTATGTTAGTTTATGAACATGGTGAGAAATGAGGCTCTTCCATTTAGGTATACGATATTTTATGTTAGTTTATGAACATGGTGAGAAATGAGGCTCTTCCATTTAGGTATACGATATTTTATGTTAGTTTATGAACATGGTGAGAAATGAGGCTCTTCCATTTAGGTATACGATATTTTATGTTAGTTTATGAACATGGTGAGAAATGAGGCTCTTCCATTTAGGTATACGATATTTTATGTTAGTTTATGAATATGGTGAGAAATGAGGCTCTTCCATTTAGGTATATGATATTTTATGTTAGTTTATGAACATGGTGAGAAATGAGGCTCTTCCATTTAGGTATACGATATTTTATGTTAGTTTATGAACATGGTGAGAAATGAGGCTCTTCCATTTAGGTATACGATATTTTATGTTAGTTTATGAACATGGTGAGAAATGAGGCTCTTCCATTTAGGTATACGATATTTTATGTTAGTTTATGAACATGGTGAGAAATGAGGCTCTTCCATTTAGGTATACGATATTTTATGTTAGTTTATGAATATGGTGAGAAATGAGGCTCTTCCATTTAGGTATACGATATTTTATGTTAGTTTATGAACATGGTGAGAAATGAGGCTCTTCCATTTAGGTATACGATATTTTATGTTAGTTTATGAATATGGTGAGAAATGAGGCTCTTCCATTTAGGTATACGATATTTTATGTTAGTTTATGAATATGGTGAGAAATGAGGCTCTTCCATTTAGGTATACGATATTTTATGTTAGTTTATGAATATGGTGAGAAATGAGGCTCTTCCATTTAGGTATACGATATTTTATGTTAGTTTATGAATATGGTGAGAAATGAGGCTCTTCCATTTAGGTATACGATATTTTATGTTAGTTTATGAATATGGTGAGAAATGAGGCTCTTCCATTTAGGTATACGATATTTTATGTTAGTTTATGAATATGGTGAGAAATGAGGCTCTTCCATTTAGGTATACGATATTTTATGTTAGTTTATGAATATGGTGAGAAATGAGGCTCTTCCATTTAGGTATACGATATTTTATGTTAGTTTATGAATATGGTGAGAAATGAGGCTCTTCCATTTAGGTATACGATATTTTATGTTAGTTTATGAATATGGTGAGAAATGAGGCTCTTCCATTTAGGTATACGATATTTTATGTTAGTTTATGAATATGGTGAGAAATGAGGCTCTTCCATTTAGGTATACGATATTTTATGTTAGTTTATGAATATGGTGAGAAATGAGGCTCTTCCATTTAGGTATACGATATTTTATGTTAGTTTATGAATATGGTGAGAAATGAGGCTCTTCCATTTAGGTATACGATATTTTATGTTAGTTTATGAATATGGTGAGAAATGAGGCTCTTCCATTTAGGTATACGATATTTTATGTTAGTTTATGAACATGGTGAGAAATGAGGCTCTTCCATTTAGGTATACGATATTTTATGTTAGTTTATGAACATGGTGAGAAATGAGGCTCTTCCATTTAGGTATACGATATTTTATGTTAGTTTATGAACATGGTGAGAAATGAGGCTCTTCCATTTAGGTATACGATATTTTATGTTAGTTTATGAATATGGTGAGAAATGAGGCTCTTCCATTTAGGTATACGATATTTTATGTTAGTTTATGAATATGGTGAGAAATGAGGCTCTTCCATTTAGGTATACGATATTTTATGTTAGTTTATGAATATGGTGAGAAATGAGGCTCTTCCATTTAGGTATACGATATTTTATGTTAGTTTATGAATATGGTGAGAAATGAGGCTCTTCCATTTAGGTATACGATATTTTATGTTAGTTTATGAATATGGTGAGAAATGAGGCTCTTCCATTTAGGTATACGATATTTTATGTTAGTTTATGAATATGGTGAGAAATGAGGCTCTTCCATTTAGGTATACGATATTTTATGTTAGTTTATGAATATGGTGAGAAATGAGGCTCTTCCATTTAGGTATACGATATTTTATGTTAGTTTATGAATATGGTGAGAAATGAGGCTCTTCCATTTAGGTATACGATATTTTATGTTAGTTTATGAATATGGTGAGAAATGAGGCTCTTCCATTTAGGTATACGATATTTTATGTTAGTTTATGAATATGGTGAGAAATGAGGCTCTTCCATTTAGGTATACGATATTTTATGTTAGTTTATGAATATGGTGAGAAATGAGGCTCTTCCATTTAGGTATACGATATTTTATGTTAGTTTATGAATATGGTGAGAAATGAGGCTCTTCCATTTAGGTATACGATATTTTATGTTAGTTTATGAACATGGTGAGAAATGAGGCTCTTCCATTTAGGTATACGATATTTTATGTTAGTTTATGAACATGGTGAGAAATGAGGCTCTTCCATTTAGGTATACGATATTTTATGTTAGTTTATGAACATGGTGAGAAATGAGGCTCTTCCATTTAGGTATACGATATTTTATGTTAGTTTATGAATATGGTGAGAAATGAGGCTCTTCCATTTAGGTATACGATATTTTATGTTAGTTTATGAATATGGTGAGAAATGAGGCTCTTCCATTTAGGTATACGATATTTTATGTTAGTTTATGAACATGGTGAGAAATGAGGCTCTTCCATTTAGGTATACGATATTTTATGTTAGTTTATGAATATGGTGAGAAATGAGGCTCTTCCATTTAGGTATACGATATTTTATGTTAGTTTATGAATATGGTGAGAAATGAGGCTCTTCCATTTAGGTATACGATATTTTATGTTAGTTTATGAATATGGTGAGAAATGAGGCTCTTCCATTTAGGTATACGATATTTTATGTTAGTTTATGAATATGGTGAGAAATGAGGCTCTTCCATTTAGGTATACGATATTTTATGTTAGTTTATGAATATGGTGAGAAATGAGGCTCTTCCATTTAGGTATACGATATTTTATGTTAGTTTATGAATATGGTGAGAAATGAGGCTCTTCCATTTAGGTATACGATATTTTATGTTAGTTTATGAATATGGTGAGAAATGAGGCTCTTCCATTTAGGTATACGATATTTTATGTTAGTTTATGAATATGGTGAGAAATGAGGCTCTTCCATTTAGGTATACGATATTTTATGTTAGTTTATGAATATGGTGAGAAATGAGGCTCTTCCATTTAGGTATACGATATTTTATGTTAGTTTATGAACATGGTGAGAAATGAGGCTCTTCCATTTAGGTATACGATATTTTATGTTAGTTTATGAACATGGTGAGAAATGAGGCTCTTCCATTTAGGTATACGATATTTTATGTTAGTTTATGAACATGGTGAGAAATGAGGCTCTTCCATTTAGGTATACGATATTTTATGTTAGTTTATGAACATGGTGAGAAATGAGGCTCTTCCATTTAGGTATACGATATTTTATGTTAGTTTATGAATATGGTGAGAAATGAGGCTCTTCCATTTAGGTATACGATATTTTATGTTAGTTTATGAATATGGTGAGAAATGAGGCTCTTCCATTTAGGTATACGATATTTTATGTTAGTTTATGAATATGGTGAGAAATGAGGCTCTTCCATTTAGGTATACGATATTTTATGTTAGTTTATGAATATGGTGAGAAATGAGGCTCTTCCATTTAGGTATACGATATTTTATGTTAGTTTATGAATATGGTGAGAAATGAGGCTCTTCCATTTAGGTATACGATATTTTATGTTAGTTTATGAATATGGTGAGAAATGAGGCTCTTCCATTTAGGTATACGATATTTTATGTTAGTTTATGAATATGGTGAGAAATGAGGCTCTTCCATTTAGGTATACGATATTTTATGTTAGTTTATGAATATGGTGAGAAATGAGGCTCTTCCATTTAGGTATACGATATTTTATGTTAGTTTATGAATATGGTGAGAAATGAGGCTCTTCCATTTAGGTATACGATATTTTATGTTAGTTTATGAATATGGTGAGAAATGAGGCTCTTCCATTTAGGTATACGATATTTTATGTTAGTTTATGAATATGGTGAGAAATGAGGCTCTTCCATTTAGGTATACGATATTTTATGTTAGTTTATGAACATGGTGAGAAATGAGGCTCTTCCATTTAGGTATACGATATTTTATGTTAGTTTATGAACATGGTGAGAAATGAGGCTCTTCCATTTAGGTATACGATATTTTATGTTAGTTTATGAACATGGTGAGAAATGAGGCTCTTCCATTTAGGTATACGATATTTTATGTTAGTTTATGAACATGGTGAGAAATGAGGCTCTTCCATTTAGGTATACGATATTTTATGTTAGTTTATGAATATGGTGAGAAATGAGGCTCTTCCATTTAGGTATACGATATTTTATGTTAGTTTATGAATATGGTGAGAAATGAGGCTCTTCCATTTAGGTATACGATATTTTATGTTAGTTTATGAATATGGTGAGAAATGAGGCTCTTCCATTTAGGTATACGATATTTTATGTTAGTTTATGAATATGGTGAGAAATGAGGCTCTTCCATTTAGGTATACGATATTTTATGTTAGTTTATGAATATGGTGAGAAATGAGGCTCTTCCATTTAGGTATACGATATTTTATGTTAGTTTATGAATATGGTGAGAAATGAGGCTCTTCCATTTAGGTATACGATATTTTATGTTAGTTTATGAATATGGTGAGAAATGAGGCTCTTCCATTTAGGTATACGATATTTTATGTTAGTTTATGAATATGGTGAGAAATGAGGCTCTTCCATTTAGGTATACGATATTTTATGTTAGTTTATGAATATGGTGAGAAATGAGGCTCTTCCATTTAGGTATACGATATTTTATGTTAGTTTATGAATATGGTGAGAAATGAGGCTCTTCCATTTAGGTATACGATATTTTATGTTAGTTTATGAATATGGTGAGAAATGAGGCTCTTCCATTTAGGTATACGATATTTTATGTTAGTTTATGAATATGGTGAGAAATGAGGCTCTTCCATTTAGGTATACGATATTTTATGTTAGTTTATGAATATGGTGAGAAATGAGGCTCTTCCATTTAGGTATACGATATTTTATGTTAGTTTATGAATATGGTGAGAAATGAGGCTCTTCCATTTAGGTATACGATATTTTATGTTAGTTTATGAATATGGTGAGAAATGAGGCTCTTCCATTTAGGTATACGATATTTTATGTTAGTTTATGAATATGGTGAGAAATGAGGCTCTTCCATTTAGGTATACGATATTTTATGTTAGTTTATGAATATGGTGAGAAATGAGGCTCTTCCATTTAGGTATACGATATTTTATGTTAGTTTATGAACATGGTGAGAAATGAGGCTCTTCCATTTAGGTATACGATATTTTATGTTAGTTTATGAACATGGTGAGAAATGAGGCTCTTCCATTTAGGTATACGATATTTTATGTTAGTTTATGAACATGGTGAGAAATGAGGCTCTTCCATTTAGGTATACGATATTTTATGTTAGTTTATGAATATGGTGAGAAATGAGGCTCTTCCATTTAGGTATACGATATTTTATGTTAGTTTATGAATATGGTGAGAAATGAGGCTCTTCCATTTAGGTATACGATATTTTATGTTAGTTTATGAACATGGTGAGAAATGAGGCTCTTCCATTTAGGTATACGATATTTTATGTTAGTTTATGAACATGGTGAGAAATGAGGCTCTTCCATTTAGGTATACGATATTTTATGTTAGTTTATGAACATGGTGAGAAATGAGGCTCTTCCATTTAGGTATACGATATTTTATGTTAGTTTATGAACATGGTGAGAAATGAGGCTCTTCCATTTAGGTATACGATATTTTATGTTAGTTTATGAATATGGTGAGAAATGAGGCTCTTCCATTTAGGTATACGATATTTTATGTTAGTTTATGAATATGGTGAGAAATGAGGCTCTTCCATTTAGGTATACGATATTTTATGTTAGTTTATGAATATGGTGAGAAATGAGGCTCTTCCATTTAGGTATACGATATTTTATGTTAGTTTATGAATATGGTGAGAAATGAGGCTCTTCCATTTAGGTATACGATATTTTATGTTAGTTTATGAATATGGTGAGAAATGAGGCTCTTCCATTTAGGTATACGATATTTTATGTTAGTTTATGAATATGGTGAGAAATGAGGCTCTTCCATTTAGGTATACGATATTTTATGTTAGTTTATGAATATGGTGAGAAATGAGGCTCTTCCATTTAGGTATACGATATTTTATGTTAGTTTATGAATATGGTGAGAAATGAGGCTCTTCCATTTAGGTATACGATATTTTATGTTAGTTTATGAATATGGTGAGAAATGAGGCTCTTCCATTTAGGTATACGATATTTTATGTTAGTTTATGAATATGGTGAGAAATGAGGCTCTTCCATTTAGGTATACGATATTTTATGTTAGTTTATGAATATGGTGAGAAATGAGGCTCTTCCATTTAGGTATACGATATTTTATGTTAGTTTATGAATATGGTGAGAAATGAGGCTCTTCCATTTAGGTATACGATATTTTATGTTAGTTTATGAACATGGTGAGAAATGAGGCTCTTCCATTTAGGTATACGATATTTTATGTTAGTTTATGAACATGGTGAGAAATGAGGCTCTTCCATTTAGGTATACGATATTTTATGTTAGTTTATGAATATGGTGAGAAATGAGGCTCTTCCATTTAGGTATACGATATTTTATGTTAGTTTATGAATATGGTGAGAAATGAGGCTCTTCCATTTAGGTATACGATATTTTATGTTAGTTTATGAATATGGTGAGAAATGAGGCTCTTCCATTTAGGTATACGATATTTTATGTTAGTTTATGAACATGGTGAGAAATGAGGCTCTTCCATTTAGGTATACGATATTTTATGTTAGTTTATGAACATGGTGAGAAATGAGGCTCTTCCATTTAGGTATACGATATTTTATGTTAGTTTATGAACATGGTGAGAAATGAGGCTCTTCCATTTAGGTATACGATATTTTATGTTAGTTTATGAACATGGTGAGAAATGAGGCTCTTCCATTTAGGTATACGATATTTTATGTTAGTTTATGAATATGGTGAGAAATGAGGCTCTTCCATTTAGGTATACGATATTTTATGTTAGTTTATGAATATGGTGAGAAATGAGGCTCTTCCATTTAGGTATACGATATTTTATGTTAGTTTATGAATATGGTGAGAAATGAGGCTCTTCCATTTAGGTATACGATATTTTATGTTAGTTTATGAACATGGTGAGAAATGAGGCTCTTCCATTTAGGTATACGATATTTTATGTTAGTTTATGAACATGGTGAGAAATGAGGCTCTTCCATTTAGGTATACGATATTTTATGTTAGTTTATGAACATGGTGAGAAATGAGGCTCTTCCATTTAGGTATACGATATTTTATGTTAGTTTATGAACATGGTGAGAAATGAGGCTCTTCCATTTAGGTATACGATATTTTATGTTAGTTTATGAACATGGTGAGAAATGAGGCTCTTCCATTTAGGTATACGATATTTTATGTTAGTTTATGAACATGGTGAGAAATGAGGCTCTTCCATTTAGGTATACGATATTTTATGTTAGTTTATGAACATGGTGAGAAATGAGGCTCTTCCATTTAGGTATACGATATTTTATGTTAGTTTATGAACATGGTGAGAAATGAGGCTCTTCCATTTAGGTATACGATATTTTATGTTAGTTTATGAATATGGTGAGAAATGAGGCTCTTCCATTTAGGTATACGATATTTTATGTTAGTTTATGAATATGGTGAGAAATGAGGCTCTTCCATTTAGGTATACGATATTTTATGTTAGTTTATGAATATGGTGAGAAATGAGGCTCTTCCATTTAGGTATACGATATTTTATGTTAGTTTATGAATATGGTGAGAAATGAGGCTCTTCCATTTAGGTATACGATATTTTATGTTAGTTTATGAATATGGTGAGAAATGAGGCTCTTCCATTTAGGTATACGATATTTTATGTTAGTTTATGAATATGGTGAGAAATGAGGCTCTTCCATTTAGGTATACGATATTTTATGTTAGTTTATGAACATGGTGAGAAATGAGGCTCTTCCATTTAGGTATACGATATTTTATGTTAGTTTATGAATATGGTGAGAAATGAGGCTCTTCCATTTAGGTATACGATATTTTATGTTAGTTTATGAATATGGTGAGAAATGAGGCTCTTCCATTTAGGTATACGATATTTTATGTTAGTTTATGAATATGGTGAGAAATGAGGCTCTTCCATTTAGGTATACGATATTTTATGTTAGTTTATGAATATGGTGAGAAATGAGGCTCTTCCATTTAGGTATACGATATTTTATGTTAGTTTATGAATATGGTGAGAAATGAGGCTCTTCCATTTAGGTATACGATATTTTATGTTAGTTTATGAATATGGTGAGAAATGAGGCTCTTCCATTTAGGTATACGATATTTTATGTTAGTTTATGAATATGGTGAGAAATGAGGCTCTTCCATTTAGGTATACGATATTTTATGTTAGTTTATGAATATGGTGAGAAATGAGGCTCTTCCATTTAGGTATACGATATTTTATGTTAGTTTATGAATATGGTGAGAAATGAGGCTCTTCCATTTAGGTATACGATATTTTATGTTAGTTTATGAATATGGTGAGAAATGAGGCGCTTCCATTTAGGTATACGATATTTTATGTTAGTTTATGAATATGGTGAGAAATGAGGCTCTTCCATTTAGGTATACGATATTTTATGTTAGTTTATGAACATGGTGAGAAATGAGGCTCTTCCATTTAGGTATACGATATTTTATGTTAGTTTATGAACATGGTGAGAAATGAGGCTCTTCCATTTAGGTATACGATATTTTATGTTAGTTTATGAACATGGTGAGAAATGAGGCTCTTCCATTTAGGTATACGATATTTTATGTTAGTTTATGAACATGGTGAGAAATGAGGCTCTTCCATTTAGGTATACGATATTTTATGTTAGTTTATGAACATGGTGAGAAATGAGGCTCTTCCATTTAGGTATACGATATTTTATGTTAGTTTATGAACATGGTGAGAAATGAGGCTCTTCCATTTAGGTATACGATATTTTATGTTAGTTTATGAACATGGTGAGAAATGAGGCTCTTCCATTTAGGTATACGATATTTTATGTTAGTTTATGAACATGGTGAGAAATGAGGCTCTTCCATTTAGGTATACGATATTTTATGTTAGTTTATGAACATGGTGAGAAATGAGGCTCTTCCATTTAGGTATACGATATTTTATGTTAGTTTATGAACATGGTGAGAAATGAGGCTCTTCCATTTAGGTATACGATATTTTATGTTAGTTTATGAACATGGTGAGAAATGAGGCTCTTCCATTTAGGTATACGATATTTTATGTTAGTTTATGAACATGGTGAGAAATGAGGCTCTTCCATTTAGGTATACGATATTTTATGTTAGTTTATGAACATGGTGAGAAATGAGGCTCTTCCATTTAGGTATACGATATTTTATGTTAGTTTATGAACATGGTGAGAAATGAGGCTCTTCCATTTAGGTATACGATATTTTATGTTAGTTTATGAACATGGTGAGAAATGAGGCTCTTCCATTTAGGTATACGATATTTTATGTTAGTTTATGAACATGGTGAGAAATGAGGCTCTTCCATTTAGGTATACGATATTTTATGTTAGTTTATGAACATGGTGAGAAATGAGGCTCTTCCATTTAGGTATACGATATTTTATGTTAGTTTATGAACATGGTGAGAAATGAGGCTCTTCCATTTAGGTATACGATATTTTATGTTAGTTTATGAACATGGTGAGAAATGAGGCTCTTCCATTTAGGTATACGATATTTTATGTTAGTTTATGAACATGGTGAGAAATGAGGCTCTTCCATTTAGGTATACGATATTTTATGTTAGTTTATGAATATGGTGAGAAATGAGGCTCTTCCATTTAGGTATACGATATTTTATGTTAGTTTATGAATATGGTGAGAAATGAGGCTCTTCCATTTAGGTATACGATATTTTATGTTAGTTTATGAATATGGTGAGAAATGAGGCTCTTCCATTTAGGTATACGATATTTTATGTTAGTTTATGAATATGGTGAGAAATGAGGCTCTTCCATTTAGGTATACGATATTTTATGTTAGTTTATGAATATGGTGAGAAATGAGGCTCTTCCATTTAGGTATACGATATTTTATGTTAGTTTATGAATATGGTGAGAAATGAGGCTCTTCCATTTAGGTATACGATATTTTATGTTAGTTTATGAATATGGTGAGAAATGAGGCTCTTCCATTTAGGTATACGATATTTTATGTTAGTTTATGAATATGGTGAGAAATGAGGCTCTTCCATTTAGGTATACGATATTTTATGTTAGTTTATGAATATGGTGAGAAATGAGGCTCTTCCATTTAGGTATACGATATTTTATGTTAGTTTATGAATATGGTGAGAAATGAGGCTCTTCCATTTAGGTATACGATATTTTATGTTAGTTTATGAATATGGTGAGAAATGAGGCTCTTCCATTTAGGTATACGATATTTTATGTTAGTTTATGAATATGGTGAGAAATGAGGCTCTTCCATTTAGGTATACGATATTTTATGTTAGTTTATGAATATGGTGAGAAATGAGGCTCTTCCATTTAGGTATACGATATTTTATGTTAGTTTATGAATATGGTGAGAAATGAGGCTCTTCCATTTAGGTATACGATATTTTATGTTAGTTTATGAATATGGTGAGAAATGAGGCTCTTCCATTTAGGTATACGATATTTTATGTTAGTTTATGAATATGGTGAGAAATGAGGCTCTTCCATTTAGGTATACGATATTTTATGTTAGTTTATGAATATGGTGAGAAATGAGGCTCTTCCATTTAGGTATACGATATTTTATGTTAGTTTATGAACATGGTGAGAAATGAGGCTCTTCCATTTAGGTATACGATATTTTATGTTAGTTTATGAACATGGTGAGAAATGAGGCTCTTCCATTTAGGTATACGATATTTTATGTTAGTTTATGAACATGGTGAGAAATGAGGCTCTTCCATTTAGGTATACGATATTTTATGTTAGTTTATGAACATGGTGAGAAATGAGGCTCTTCCATTTAGGTATACGATATTTTATGTTAGTTTATGAACATGGTGAGAAATGAGGCTCTTCCATTTAGGTATACGATATTTTATGTTAGTTTATGAACATGGTGAGAAATGAGGCTCTTCCATTTAGGTATACGATATTTTATGTTAGTTTATGAATATGGTGAGAAATGAGGCTCTTCCATTTAGGTATACGATATTTTATGTTAGTTTATGAATATGGTGAGAAATGAGGCTCTTCCATTTAGGTATACGATATTTTATGTTAGTTTATGAATATGGTGAGAAATGAGGCTCTTCCATTTAGGTATACGATATTTTATGTTAGTTTATGAATATGGTGAGAAATGAGGCTCTTCCATTTAGGTATACGATATTTTATGTTAGTTTATGAACATGGTGAGAAATGAGGCTCTTCCATTTAGGTATACGATATTTTATGTTAGTTTATGAACATGGTGAGAAATGAGGCTCTTCCATTTAGGTATACGATATTTTATGTTAGTTTATGAACATGGTGAGAAATGAGGCTCTTCCATTTAGGTATACGATATTTTATGTTAGTTTATGAACATGGTGAGAAATGAGGCTCTTCCATTTAGGTATACGATATTTTATGTTAGTTTATGAACATGGTGAGAAATGAGGCTCTTCCATTTAGGTATACGATATTTTATGTTAGTTTATGAACATGGTGAGAAATGAGGCTCTTCCATTTAGGTATACGATATTTTATGTTAGTTTATGAATATGGTGAGAAATGAGGCTCTTCCATTTAGGTATACGATATTTTATGTTAGTTTATGAATATGGTGAGAAATGAGGCTCTTCCATTTAGGTATACGATATTTTATGTTAGTTTATGAATATGGTGAGAAATGAGGCTCTTCCATTTAGGTATACGATATTTTATGTTAGTTTATGAATATGGTGAGAAATGAGGCTCTTCCATTTAGGTATACGATATTTTATGTTAGTTTATGAATATGGTGAGAAATGAGGCTCTTCCATTTAGGTATACGATATTTTATGTTAGTTTATGAACATGGTGAGAAATGAGGCTCTTCCATTTAGGTATACGATATTTTATGTTAGTTTATGAACATGGTGAGAAATGAGGCTCTTCCATTTAGGTATACGATATTTTATGTTAGTTTATGAATATGGTGAGAAATGAGGCTCTTCCATTTAGGTATACGATATTTTATGTTAGTTTATGAATATGGTGAGAAATGAGGCTCTTCCATTTAGGTATACGATATTTTATGTTAGTTTATGAATATGGTGAGAAATGAGGCTCTTCCATTTAGGTATACGATATTTTATGTTAGTTTATGAATATGGTGAGAAATGAGGCTCTTCCGTTTAGGTATACGATATTTTATGTTAGTTTATGAATATGGTGAGAAATGAGGCTCTTCCGTTTAGGTATACGATATTTTATGTTAGTTTATGAATATGGTGAGAAATGAGGCTCTTCCGTTTAGGTATACGATATTTTATGTTAGTTTATGAATATGGTGAGAAATGAGGCTCTTCCGTTTAGGTATACGATATTTTATGTTAGTTTATGAATATGGTGAGAAATGAGGCTCTTCCATTTAGGTATACGATATTTTATGTTAGTTTATGAATATGGTGAGAAATGAGGCTCTTCCATTTAGGTATACGATATTTTATGTTAGTTTATGAATATGGTGAGAAATGAGGCTCTTCCATTTAGGTATACGATATTTTATGTTAGTTTATGAATATGGTGAGAAATGAGGCTCTTCCATTTAGGTATACGATATTTTATGTTAGTTTATGAATATGGTGAGAAATGAGGCTCTTCCATTTAGGTATACGATATTTTATGTTAGTTTATGAATATGGTGAGAAATGAGGCTCTTCCATTTAGGTATACGATATTTTATGTTAGTTTATGAATATGGTGAGAAATGAGGCTCTTCCATTTAGGTATACGATATTTTATGTTAGTTTATGAATATGGTGAGAAATGAGGCTCTTCCATTTAGGTATACGATATTTTATGTTAGTTTATGAATATGGTGAGAAATGAGGCTCTTCCATTTAGGTATACGATATTTTATGTTAGTTTATGAATATGGTGAGAAATGAGGCTCTTCCATTTAGGTATACGATATTTTATGTTAGTTTATGAATATGGTGAGAAATGAGGCTCTTCCATTTAGGTATACGATATTTTATGTTAGTTTATGAATATGGTGAGAAATGAGGCTCTTCCATTTAGGTATACGATATTTTATGTTAGTTTATGAATATGGTGAGAAATGAGGCTCTTCCATTTAGGTATACGATATTTTATGTTAGTTTATGAATATGGTGAGAAATGAGGCTCTTCCATTTAGGTATACGATATTTTATGTTAGTTTATGAACATGGTGAGAAATGAGGCTCTTCCATTTAGGTATACGATATTTTATGTTAGTTTATGAACATGGTGAGAAATGAGGCTCTTCCATTTAGGTATACGATATTTTATGTTAGTTTATGAACATGGTGAGAAATGAGGCTCTTCCATTTAGGTATACGATATTTTATGTTAGTTTATGAACATGGTGAGAAATGAGGCTCTTCCATTTAGGTATACGATATTTTATGTTAGTTTATGAACATGGTGAGAAATGAGGCTCTTCCATTTAGGTATACGATATTTTATGTTAGTTTATGAACATGGTGAGAAATGAGGCTCTTCCATTTAGGTATACGATATTTTATGTTAGTTTATGAACATGGTGAGAAATGAGGCTCTTCCATTTAGGTATACGATATTTTATGTTAGTTTATGAACATGGTGAGAAATGAGGCTCTTCCATTTAGGTATACGATATTTTATGTTAGTTTATGAACATGGTGAGAAATGAGGCTCTTCCATTTAGGTATACGATATTTTATGTTAGTTTATGAACATGGTGAGAAATGAGGCTCTTCCATTTAGGTATACGATATTTTATGTTAGTTTATGAACATGGTGAGAAATGAGGCTCTTCCATTTAGGTATACGATATTTTATGTTAGTTTATGAACATGGTGAGAAATGAGGCTCTTCCATTTAGGTATACGATATTTTATGTTAGTTTATGAACATGGTGAGAAATGAGGCTCTTCCATTTAGGTATACGATATTTTATGTTAGTTTATGAACATGGTGAGAAATGAGGCTCTTCCATTTAGGTATACGATATTTTATGTTAGTTTATGAACATGGTGAGAAATGAGGCTCTTCCATTTAGGTATACGATATTTTATGTTAGTTTATGAACATGGTGAGAAATGAGGCTCTTCCATTTAGGTATACGATATTTTATGTTAGTTTATGAACATGGTGAGAAATGAGGCTCTTCCATTTAGGTATACGATATTTTATGTTAGTTTATGAACATGGTGAGAAATGAGGCTCTTCCATTTAGGTATACGATATTTTATGTTAGTTTATGAATATGGTGAGAAATGAGGCTCTTCCATTTAGGTATACGATATTTTATGTTAGTTTATGAATATGGTGAGAAATGAGGCTCTTCCATTTAGGTATACGATATTTTATGTTAGTTTATGAATATGGTGAGAAATGAGGCTCTTCCATTTAGGTATACGATATTTTATGTTAGTTTATGAATATGGTGAGAAATGAGGCTCTTCCGTTTAGGTATACGATATTTTATGTTAGTTTATGAATATGGTGAGAAATGAGGCTCTTCCGTTTAGGTATACGATATTTTATGTTAGTTTATGAATATGGTGAGAAATGAGGCTCTTCCGTTTAGGTATACGATATTTTATGTTAGTTTATGAATATGGTGAGAAATGAGGCTCTTCCGTTTAGGTATACGATATTTTATGTTAGTTTATGAATATGGTGAGAAATGAGGCTCTTCCGTTTAGGTATACGATATTTTATGTTAGTTTATGAATATGGTGAGAAATGAGGCTCTTCCGTTTAGGTATACGATATTTTATGTTAGTTTATGAATATGGTGAGAAATGAGGCTCTTCCGTTTAGGTATACGATATTTTATGTTAGTTTATGAATATGGTGAGAAATGAGGCTCTTCCGTTTAGGTATACGATATTTTATGTTAGTTTATGAATATGGTGAGAAATGAGGCTCTTCCGTTTAGGTATACGATATTTTATGTTAGTTTATGAATATGGTGAGAAATGAGGCTCTTCCGTTTAGGTATACGATATTTTATGTTAGTTTATGAATATGGTGAGAAATGAGGCTCTTCCGTTTAGGTATACGATATTTTATGTTAGTTTATGAATATGGTGAGAAATGAGGCTCTTCCATTTAGGTATACGATATTTTATGTTAGTTTATGAATATGGTGAGAAATGAGGCTCTTCCATTTAGGTATACGATATTTTATGTTAGTTTATGAATATGGTGAGAAATGAGGCTCTTCCATTTAGGTATACGATATTTTATGTTAGTTTATGAATATGGTGAGAAATGAGGCTTTTCCATTTAGGTATACGATATTTTATGTTAGTTTATGAATATGGTGAGAAATGAGGCTCTTCCATTTAGGTATACGATATTTTATGTTAGTTTATGAATATGGTGAGAAATGAGGCTCTTCCATTTAGGTATACGATATTTTATGTTAGTTTATGAATATGGTGAGAAATGAGGGTTATAAGTATTTTAAGGTTTTTGTTTTGTTTTGTTTTTGTCTTTGCATATGATTAACCAATTGTTCTGACACCGTTTGTTGAAAGGCTATCCTTTCCCCATTAATTTGCTTTAGTATCTTTATCAAAAATCTTTTCACCATAAATGTAAGTTGGTTTTGTTCTTTTAATTTTGGTGGGTGTTTCTGGATTCTCTATTCTGATCTATCAGTCTGTCTCTAAGCCAATAGCACACTGATATGGTTCAGCTGTATGTACAAATCTCATGTTAAAATATGATCCGCAATGTTGGAGGTGGGACCTGGTGGCAGGCATTGGATCATGGGGCTGGATCCCTCATGAATGACTTAGCTCCATCCACTTGGTAATGAGTAAGTTCTTGTTCCATTAGTTCACACAAAAAATGTTTGTGTAGGAGTTTGGGACCTCCCCTTCTCTCTCTTGCTCCCCATCTCATCATGTGAGATGCTGGCTCCCTCTACACCTCCTACCATGAGTAAAAGCTTCTGGAGGCCTCACCAGAAAATGCTGGTGCCATATTAAACTGTGAGCCAAATAAATCTCTTTCTTTATAAACTACTTAGCTGGGTTCTGCATAAATAACCACAGTTCTGCATGGCACCAGCATTTGGTATTCCTTTATAGCAATACCAAAAAGACTAACACACACACTGTCTTGATTACTGTAGCTTTAAGAAAGTTCGAGGCCTGCTGGGATTTTGATAGGGATTGCATTTATTTATAGAGCAACCTTAGGAGAATTGCCAACTTATTATTGACTGTTTGAATCTATGAACATAGTGGGTCTCTCTATTTATTTAGATCTTTAGTTTCTCTTAGGAAAGTTTTGTAATTTTCATTGTACAGGTCTTATGCTTCTTTAGTTAAATTTATTCCCAAATCATTTATTCTTTTGGGCTGTGAATGAAATCATTTTCTTGATTTCATTTTGTGATTTTTCATTGCTAGTATATAAAATTCAGTTGATTTTTGTATATTGGTCTTGTATTCTCTGACCTTGCTAAACTCATTTATTCTATTAAAAATATTCTGTAAATTCCTTAAGATTTCATACATTCAGAATCATATAGTCCATGAATAAATAAAGGTAGTTTTACTGCTTTGTTGTTGTTTTGAGACAGGGTCTCACTCTGTTGCCCAGGCTGGAGTGCAGTGGCATGATCACTGCTCATTGCAAACCCGACCTCCCCAGGCCCAAGTGATCCTACCACCCTAGCCTCCCAAATAGCTGGGACTATGGGTGCACTACCACACTCAGCTAAATTTTGTATTTTTTGTAGAGATGGGGTCTTGCTATGCTGCCCAAGCTTGTCTTGAATTCCTGGGCTCAAGTGATCTGTCTGCCTCAGCCTCCCAAAGTGCTGGAATTACAAGTGTGAGCCACTGTGCCCGGCTAGTTTTACTGCTTTCTTTCCAATCTGGATGTTGTTAGTCAATAAATGAATTAATCTGCATTATTATAATAGCTATAGCCTCCATATTTGATTAAAGTAGTGCAGGTAGATTTCCTTGCCTTGTTCCATATCACACGGGGATAGCAGTCAGCCTTCCCTCAAGTAGGATACTAGCTGTGGGTTTTTCATGGACGTCCTTTATTAGGTTGAGAAAATTCCATTCTATTTCTATACTGAGAGTTTTTATCAGAATTGAGTGTTGGATTTTGTTAAATACTTTTTCGTGCTTTTATGTAGATGATTATATCATTTTTTTCTTTGTTAATATGGTTTCTTATATAAACTGATTTTCAGATGTTAGACTAACCTTGCATTTCTGGGATAAATCCCACTTTTTCATGGATTATAATCCTTTTCTGTATGGCTGGATTCATTTTGTTGTTTTGCTAAGAAATGTTTTGCCTCTGTGTTTCTAAGAAACATAAGACTTTAAGAATTTTTTTTATCTCCATGTGTTTCTTGGACTTTGGTATCAAGGTAGTAATGATCTCATTGAATAAGATGGCACATGTTTTATTTTTTTTCTACTATATTTTTGGAAAGTGTTTGTGTAGAATTGGTAGTATTTCTTTTTAAAGTTACTTCCTAGATTTCACCAGTCAAGTCCATCTGGGCTTGGGCTTTTCTTTTTAGGATTTTACTTACCAATTCAGTTTATATTTTAGGTCTACTTGGATATAAGGTGAGTGGGTGGAAGATTCCTCCACCTCCCTCAGAGGAAAATCTCCGTAAACAACATGTAACTTTCTCCTCTGGTCACAAAGACCCTCCAGAGAAAAAGCTTTCTATTGCTTTGGGGAGTGTGTGGTGAGTGGGTGGGGCTGGTGGTTAGGGAGTATATGTCTGGCTGCCAGCTATCATGGAACCAGGTGAGACGAGGGTCTTGGAGATTTGCTATTCTCTCTGTAGGCTTTCTCTTAATCCTCTCTCTCTCTATCTCTCTCTTTCAGTTCATCTTGTCCCTAATCATTGCTGTACCTAGGGACCCTGAGTTTGAAGCCCTTTTTTGAGTTTCTCCATGAAATAAGCCTTTAGGATTAAGCTAAGATTTAGAAGATGCAGTTGCTTGACTGGGCAGGGACAGTAGATGGGGGATCTGAAGGACAAATTGGTCTTTAAGTAAACTTCAGTCAATATCTCTATTTTTTTATCTGTCTCTTCATTTTGTGTAGTACTTGCTGAATAAATGCGTCTGTAGATCTGGGGCTTAAGTTTAGTTGCTCATAGTTATTCTTATCTACAGATACATGGTATTTAGCTTTCTCTCCTGTGGTACCCCCTCTGTTGATTTTTCATCTTCAAAAAATATACCAATGTCTTTCCTCGTTATTTTCAACCCTATTCGTTTTATCTCTCTGGTTATAATTCATTACTCCTATTTTAGTAGAGTTTTGGAAGGAAGTAGAGCTATATACCTGTCTTCAGTGGGCCAAGCTTAACGAGTTACATCAATGATATTTTAACATCACAAGGAGAACGATGTACAAATTAAGTATTTCATCCTCACTGATGCTGAATTCATGGTCCTTACCTTCAAATTGACTTTTAGTCACTGGTTTTGCTTTTTCACTTGGTACTTTTTTGCGTTAGGTCTTTTGCAGTGAGCTCTATCCTTATGTATTTTTCACCATTATGTTCCAGTGTGGCAGGACTTTCTTTCTGATGAACTGGGGACAGTATAAACTACTGTTATTATTTTTTTAGCTAATAAGAGGTTGGAGCCAAACAGGGAAATTCAATAAGGCTGTGTATACAAGAGACATAGAGTGCAGGAAGGAGATTCTTCAAGGTTCTGGACTTTAGAATCCAGAATTAGAGGAAAGAGAATATATCAATGGTATCCTTATAGAGCTCTGTAATGAATTCGATAAAGTTTATATAGTATGGAGAAAAAAGGAGTTGGAGATGTAATATTTTAGTTCTAATATAACTCTGTCTTTCCTATTCATACCCATAACTATTCAACTTTGAGAATGCATTTCTGAAACCATCTGTTTTAATTTACCTTGCATTACATAGAGGAAGAAAAATGCAAATAAGTGTTTAGAAGATTTTCATTTAAAAATACACAGTGAAGGGGGTCTTCATTAATATAATTTTCACAAATGAATATTTACATTAATAAAAACTTCTGTTACTTTTTATAAAATCACTTTGAATCAGGCTTTATGTCTTCCTTCCTTCCTTTCTTCTTTCCTTCTTTATTTTCTTCTTTCTTTGATGCATTCTGTTTTAGTGAGATAGGATTTTAAAAACTTTTCTAATAGTTGACTCTTCATATTTGATTGTAATTGACTGTGAAAATAAAATAGAGAAAAAGATTCAGATTAAAGGAATGTGAATTTCCTATCCTACCATTGACTTAATCTGGTCGAAGAGTTTAAATATAAAAATAATTAGTTGAAATGAAAATGTTTTACTGTTTTTTCAATGTTCACTCTAAAAAGAAAATTGTGTTAATTTTTTAAAATTTCTTGATTCGGCCTAAACAGGGAACAACTTCTAAAATAAAACTTTATATACTGTAAGAAAACAAATGCATGCAGCATTATAAATAATTACTTTTTGGGTAACTATAAGAAGATTGTAATTAACTTACCTTTAATTTTTTAAAAATGTTTTACTTTGAATTTAGAAAATATTATTTATTATTATTATTATTATTATTATTATTATTATTATTATATTTTTGAGGCAGGGTCTCACTCTGTTGCCCAGTCTGGAATGCAATGGTGTGATCATAGGTCACTGTACCCTGGACTTTCTGGGCTCAAGTGATCCTCCCACCTCAGCCTCCTAAGTAGCTAGAACTACAGAGGTGCACCAATATGTCTAATTTTGGGTTTTTTTGTTTTTATAGAGATGGGGTCTTGCTGATCTCAAACTCTTGGGCTCATGCTGTCCTCCCATGTGCTGGGATTACAGGTGTGAGCCACCATGCCCAGCCAGGAAAGTATTATTTATAAAGTTACTTCATGACATGAAAAATGAAAGGAAATTATCTATAACAATCCTCTTCTTTCATTTATTTCTTCACTGAATACCATATGCCTGGTACACTACAAGGGAGAAAGTACATGCGCCCGCCACCACGCCTCGGCTCATTTTTGTATTATTAGTAGAGATGGGGTTTCACCATGTTGGCCAGGCTGGTCTCGAACTCCTGACCTCAGGTGATCTGCCTGCCTCAGCCTCCCAAAGTGTTAGGATTACAGGCATGAGCCACCGTGCCCGGCGCTGCTTTGAAATAAATTCTTAAATGGGTTTTAGTTATCCATTTAACAGAGAAATTTAACAGCTCAAGGGCTAGTAAAATTGCAAAATTGAATTTTTGTTTTTTTAGACACAGTATTTCTGGTTAAATAATTCAACTTTGTTTTACTCAACATTGTTTCATAGCAACAAATTCCCTGCCCTGCCACTTTAGTAACTAATCTGGAATTCTTTAGAACCAAAGGCATGTAAGCAAGCAACAAGAAATTTATCTGGAATTAATTGCAGTACACAAATCAGGTGTGCCTCAAAATTCACAAATTCTTTGGGAATAACAAATTCTAAGGAGCTGATAATTAATATTCTTAGCTCTCAAAATAAATAAACTCTTATAAACTCTGTGAAAGGAGAGACCTTGTTTACAAGTAGCATTCCTTGGCACATAGTAGTCATTCAATAAAAATTTTAAAATCATATTTTCCCTACTTTGCTATTTATTTAAAATATTTTATCAGATTCAAGTGGCTTCCTAGTATACCTGCCTTCTTCTTATGATTTTTACAAATATCATATTTATACTCACAATAGCTTTGCAAAGTATGTTTTATTATCTACATTTTATAGATGGGGGACTATAGGCTTTGGGGTGTTGTTATTATCACTAACTACATTTATTTAAAAACTTCCTAGGACTTCCAGAATATATATAAGCTTTATTCATTAGTTGGTAGGATACCAGGAGAGACCTTTGAGGAAGAAAGCATCAGATAAGAGCGATGCTTCAAGAACAGTGATCAGCTGGTGTGTAGTGGATGCATGGGGAGGGAGAGAAGCAGCTGTAGGGAAAACAATTTGGTCTCACCTGTAATTTCCTACAACAAGGTAATTAAAGCATGAACTTCGGGAATAGCAACAGCAGAGCTGGAGGGGAAAGCATGAGTGGGCTTCTAATCTCATTTGCTGTTTTCATTTACTTTAGCTCCTGTGACATCCCTTACTTTGATCTTCCACCCCTTGAAGGCACTCTCAGCAAACCCTTAAATACTCTGGAAACAGGCTGTTTCTTTTTGGCTATAATGCCTTGTGTTTAAATGTATGGAATGGTATTTGCTGTGATTGTTTTAAGAAAAAGGCTTGTTCATGCCTTTGAGAGCTCTGGACTACAAGAGGCTTAGGAATGTCTCAACTCAAGATGCAACTGATTCTTTGCCAAAATGAGACAGGTCAAGGAATGGTGGTAGCTGTTGATTTTTGTGTTGGCCAGCACCTTGCATAGGAGTGGGCATATCATAATCACTTTGAAAATCAGTAAAACATTATGAGTCCCAGTTTCTGAAACTTTATTCTGTTTCCTGATTTCCTCTATGTTTTCCAGATATATTTCCCCCTTGATACTCCTCTTTTTCTTTTTTGACTCTCTCTTTTCACTCAGCCTTTTCTAACAGGCTTAATGGATCCTGATAATCCAGGCCTCCAGATCCTAAAGAGATGTCCTTTTAGGGGAGTAATAAGGAATCTGATGACTTCTTCTTGGAATTACCTTGCATCTGAACACATTGCACTTATTTGAGAAAAGGCTCACATGTTTGGCATAATACTGGTCTTTCATATAACTCCTTGCAGCAGGTAGAAAAACGTATTTCTAACTCTGCTGTGTAAAGGGACATAATTAAATAAAACGTACAGGCAAATAAATAAATGGTTTCTTTGTAAATGGAAACATTAGAGGAAGAA
Organism: Pan paniscus; assembly: GCF_029289425.2. Taxonomy (NCBI): domain Eukaryota; kingdom Metazoa; phylum Chordata; class Mammalia; order Primates; family Hominidae; genus Pan; species Pan paniscus. The sequence goes on along the minus strand of NC_073252.2, from coordinate 174,461,594 downwards.
AAAAAATTCATCTCCCTCAAATAATAATAATAAATTCAGCTCAAGCCTAACTGAAAAAAGGAAGAAAAAAATAATAAAATACAAATAAACTTGAGAAGAACTTGGGACAGAAACCTAGTATAATCAAGCACTGGGCTATTTACATACCTTATTTCACAGTAGCTCATTTCATTGTTTCAGCAGTCTTCATATTTCAAATGAGGAAGTGAGCCTCAAAGGTTGTAGAGATAGTATCTGGAGAAGGAAAGATTGAAGCACAAGTATATCATTGCCCAAAACACATACTCTTAGTGTTATCTTATACCATACATGTATGGTCCTCCAAAGCTTGTTCTCTCTTAGAAAACTCAAAACTCTGTCAGACATTGTGTTAGATGTGTATCTTTGGGTCTGCATTGTGTTATTTTAAGTGGTGTGTACATTTGATTGGGGAAATTTAGATTTCACGAAGAATATAGGTTTTAAGTGAGTGAAAACATTAAAGTATTCTTTGAGAATTGAACCTATTACACAGTTTAATGAATATTCATTAATATAATTACTGCTGACATGTTTACTATAATTTCCACTACTACATCTATTACTAACTATAGCTATCTTTGAGTGTCAACGTGTACAGTACTAGGCTATGCATTTGACATATATTATTTAATGCCATCAAGTACCCCCAAGGTTTTTTTCAAAAGCATAATTGAAATTAGTCATAGAAAAAGAAAATGAAATTGCAAAAAGTTTTGTGTATCAATAATATTATCAAAATTTGTGCTATCACAGGTATACACCAAATAATATGCTTAATATCAAGGGTAATTATAAAGCTGTTATAGTATGGTTTTATCATAACGTCAGATAAAAGGATCAATGAAACAAATCCAAAAATCCAGAAAAAGAACCAACAACATACGTAGTCATATGGTTCACAATAGAGAAAATGCATTATAAAAAAATGAAAAAAAAAGTAGAAAAGTTATTATTATTTATATTCTTAGGCTGAAAAAGGCCTTTTTAAAAGTGAATATAAAATAAAATGAAAATATGTGTATGGCAGAAAACACTGCAAACAAATTAAAAGACAATGAAATAGGAAATTATTTGCGATATACATAATGGATGAAAATGGACTAATACTCTTAAAATAGTGCATGAATATACTAATGAAAAAACAAACTGGTGCTTCAGTAGAAAGATGGGCAAAGAACTTGAGCTGAATATTAACAAAGAAGAAATATAAATAAATACTACATATTGCATGATGGTAAAAGTGAAGGAAACTATAATTCTTTTCAATTCTGGTGGGAGTATAAATGTGTACATCTATTCAAGGAAGATGTGGTATTGCAAGTTGAAAGGCCTTTAATATATGCTCCATTTAGATAGCCAACTCACTTTGGAATAAAATTTCCTATCCAACAGAAGTGATATAATTCTGTCAGGTATATGTATGAATTCATTGTGCAGCTGTCTTTATAATAGTGAATATAAAAAGCAACCTATACAGACAATAATAAAGAATTGATGAGATAATTTATAGTAAAAACAGAAATTAGCACAGAAAGGAATGTAATACAACTATAAGATGATGATACAGATGTATAACTTAGATATGAAAGGAGGTTCATGATTATGACAAAGTAGGATACACAATTTATATACTACACACACACACGGATCATCTATATTTAAAATATAATCTTTTCACAAAATGTATATATAGATTGCATATATGTGTGCATGTAGTGTTAAGAGTAAAAGATATGCAACACAAAAAAAGTTATCTTCTCCAAATTACAGGATTAAGGTAATCATGCTCTTCTTTATACATTTCTGTATTTTAAAATTTAAATGATGATTATATGTAACTTTTTATAACCAAAGCTAAATGTTCTAAGTAATTATACCTGAGCATTTTCGGAGGCCATATTATTGGCTCTGATTTTACCCTTTCATTTAGTTCACTGCCCTGATTTCTGCATCAATTCCATTTCTGTTTATACACCCTCCACTGATAAAAATGCATGTTATGTCCATTAAAAGACATGTAGAGAATAAACTAGATTAATAAATTGCAGTAGTTCATGTAATGGAAAATCAGCCAGCAGAGAAATCAACTGCTTTACACGATAAGGTTGGGAAGAAGAATACTCAAACACTGAAGAGTATATACTATAGGATTTCACTTATGTTAATTGAAAAACTGAAAACTACTTATGTTGGTAGAAGTCAACAATTCTTGGTTACACTTTGTGAAGAGAAATGAGAATAAAGATAGCTTCTAAGATGTCGTCAGTGTTCTGTATCTTGATCTAGATATGATTATAGGGATTTTTTCAGTTTGTAAAAATTCATCACACCATACAGTCATGATTTGTTCTCTTTATTCATTAATTAGAAGGTTTTTTTTTCAAAATGGCATCTTTAATATTAATACTACATTTAATACTAGACAGCATTGACATACATCGATTTTAAAAATATCAAAGAAGAAAGGAAATTTTATGAAACATAAATATTTTAATAACACATTGCACTTTTTAATTTCAAAAGAATTTTATGAATAAACCTTTCTGGAAAAGATATAAAGTTGTTTTTGAAATTATAGGCAAGCAAAGGAAAATAATTTTGAAACGTTTTATATTGACTTACCTAGGAATATTATGTCTGAACTGCTCCATTCTCTTCTCTTTATGAAACAAAGGAACACTATTGAGAAATGCCTATGTAAAAAGAAAATAATATATTACCCTGGCCAATAAATAAGTCTCCCTAAGAACATTTACTAAGTCTAGTTGCTAGAGGTATTTTAGATTCATTCATTAACTCATTCTGACATTTCTACGTGATTTTACAGGGTGAAATTCAAGCAAATTTCAACTTTCTGATGTGTTAAGAGGCTGATAAATGACCTATACAGCTAAATTATTGCATCTGACAAGGCCCACTCTGACTTAATGGCAGGGTTTCCCAATAGCGGCACTATTGACACATTAGCCTGGATAATTCCTTTTTTGTAGGGGAATGTTCTGTGCCTTGTAGAATGATTAGCAGCATTCCTGGCCTCTACTCACTAGTGCCATGATTCTGAAAAGTGAACAAAAGGAGCAACAGGGGACTGTGTGATTGGAAGGTGGGGGGAGGATCTATCATTGGCAAATCAACCCTGATTTGAGAACCATTGCTCTACTGTTCTATATATTGGAATATTCAAGTAATCAATTTTAGTTCCTTGGAATTGCCTTAATATTCAGTGAATAATTGCATTTGTTATTTTGTTATTTTTGGCTTCACCTACATAGTACTGTTTTTGCAATCATATAGGGGAAAAGGTTTGAATTCATATTTCTGAAGTTATTTTGCCATTTGCCAAAGTGAAATCAATGAGGATCCCCTTCCAGAAAAGTCAAGCAAGTAGTTTTCAGTGCAGGAAATCAGTGCGTATAAAGTACTTTGTTTTCCAGTGTGTTGATTGCACAGAAGTAACTTTGTCTACTTTGCTATTATGTTAGAGAGTAAATGAATATTTAAAATTTCCTAAGAGCCTACTTAGATTTTGATAATTTTTTTTTGTTTTTTGTTTAATTAAAACAGGTAACAAACTAAAAAAAGTGACAAAAAATAAGATTTTATGCTGTTAATAGATATAAAAATAGTCTATTCTCTATTATGGTATTATTTTCAACATTTGCGATAGAACATTTCAGACACAAATTCAATTGAACATTAAAATTTAAAATTTCCAATTAGAAACTTCCAATATTAAGCTGAAATTTAAATATCTAATTCCAGGGTTCCCTATCTGTGGCATATCAGGTTGGTATAGACACGGATGATGGGTGGCCTGAGGGTGAAAGACTCCTGACTCTCACACCTTCGCTGAAACATTAGGTAAAATGGTTTGCTGAGGTTATGTGAAACATTTATAAATCTCTATTCCTTAGAAGGATACGTTTGAATGTCCATATTTTGATGACTCTCTATCAAAGGGGGATTTTAAAAGTGAATTTTATAACTATGTATTGGAAGGTTTCTCAAATCCAAAGTTTTGTTTATTCTGCCACTTTACCCAATTTTTGCTTAAAAGAAAGTATTTTTAAATAATTAGAATGTATTTTTAAAATGTACAAATTTGCCCACCATAGATAGCTGAAGAAAATGAAAGAACTTACAAGTTAACCTGTTATACAACTGCCATTTTTAAATAGGAAGGAATGAGAATATGCAAGTTTCTTTGCTATTTTAGGGGAAGAATAACTCAACAGCTAATGGTAGTATGCAGTTATTGACTTTGGTAACTACCTTATGAGAGCTTAATGCCAATTGACTATTTGTTTTCTTAGGACACAGAGATGATGTATGTAATGAATAACATGATAAATATTTCCTTTTAAAACATTTTAGTAAATTTCTTACATTAGTAATCTGACCATTTGAGCAAGTAATCCTCCTTATGCTTTACCTTATAAAATTATCTGTTGTAATGTACATTTTTTCAAATATGAGGTATTACTTGAGTCAGACTTTTAAAGATAGTATATGGACAGTTAAAAAATTCATAAACTTTTAAAGATATATGGACGGTTAAAATTTATAAACATTCCTTGTTTTCCAGTTTGAATATTAGGTTATTTTTTTCCTCTCTCCACCAAAATACAGATATATTGGACAAGTAACCAGACTTGCCTGTGACCCTTTGTGGCTACTTCATGAAAATACGGTACAGTTTGAGGATCCCTGTTCCAAAACTCCAAAATCCAAAGTGCTCCAAAATATGAAACTCTTTTGAGTGTTAACTTGACTTTCAAAGGAAATGCTCATTGAAGCATTTTGGATTTTGGATTTTTGGATTAGGGTTGCTCAACCAGTAAAATACAACTATTTCAAAAACAAACAAACAAATCCAAAATCCAAAACAGTTTTAATCCCAAGCATTTTGGATAAGGATACTCGGCTTATATTGTGATCAGATGTTTCTTTTGATCTATTCTTGCCTATTATTTCAATTCTGATTATTGTTATTTGATGAGTATATGCTACTAGGGAAAAGAACATTTTTCATAATTCAAGTCTATGCATTTCCACGTGATTTTCAACTTCATAAAATTATTAAATGTGTCACATTTATATATAACATGGTCATTAACTTAAGATAGTTATTTGAAGAGACTGTTGGTATTGGTTTTATAGATTTTAAAAAGATTTTTATAGATTTTATTTTATTTATTTTTTGGATGAATTGGACTTTATCAAAATTAAAAATTTATACACTTCAAATGACATTGTAAAGTGAAAAGATGAGCCACACAGTGAAAGACAGTATTTGCAAATTATCTATCTGATAAAAGGATTGTGTCCTTACAACTCAATATTAACCCAGTTAAATAATGACCAGGCCGGGCGCAGTGGCTCACACCTGTAATCCGAGCACTTTGGGAGGCCAAGGTGGGAGGATCACAAGGTCAGGAGATCGAGACCATCCTGGCCAACACGGTGAAACCCCGTCTCTACTAAAAAATACAAAAAATTAGCTGGGCATGGTGGTGGGCGCCTGCAGTCCCAGCCACTCAGGAGGCTGAGGCAGAAGGATGGCATGAACCCGGGAGGCGGAGCTTGCAGTGAGCCGAGATCGTGCCATTGCACTCCAGCCTGGGCGACAGAGCAAGACCATGTCTCAAAAATAAATAAATAAATAAATAATTAATTAAATAACTGACCAAAAGATCTGAAGGACCATGAATGGTATTAATCTTAGATGCCTCTTCTGCTTCCCACTTATTACTGACTCTCTGGGATATTACAAGTAGAACAACTTGTATGCACTTGTGCCTTCTCCCTAATGGGCATCTGCACAACCCCTAGTCAAAGTAGAGAAGCAAGAGAAAAATTATTTTTAAAAAAAAAAAATTATTATCTGTGTAAAACATAAAGTTGTCAATTCTCCCCTACGTGCTGACCTCACGTTATGACTCTTCATAACCAAAGAGAGTTATAGAGTGCAGGAGAAGCCCCAAAACTCTTTGTCATCTTGTAATTTCTCCCAGAAAGAGATATCTTGTATCATCCTTCTGTTAAGTCAGAAGGGAATGCCTTTTAGGCATATGAATAATCAAGGAAGGGAATGACTCCTGATTCTCTGTAGCTCCCTGACATTGTCATTGCACACTCAGCTTTGGCTTCCATAGCATCTCAGACTCCTCCACGGAATATCATGTAGGTTGCTGTTTGCTAATGCATAAATGCTGACGATTACTAGTAGTTACTAGTACCTCCTAACTGATCCATCCGAGTTGGAATGCAAAATTAGATTAACTTTTACATTGGTTGAAGTTTTTATTACAGTTTAGTATCCATTTGTAAGGCACTTTCTATTTTAAACTGCACCAAATCCTTTGAAAGATAAAGGAATATATTAATATTCAGACAAATGACCTCAATGTTCTAGAAAACATTGGTGTACATAAGGCTCAAGAAAGCATTAGGAAGGAACTTGACTTTCATATGCATAACACTTCCACTTGAAAGATTTTGGTATGTCCATGGCTCAGAACTCATTCTAGTTTACTGGGACCTCTTCAGATTCTTCCAAACTAGAATGTGAATGTGAATGTGCCATGGTTAGGTGGTAAACAGTCCTGTCACTATTCACTGAGATATTCACTAAACAACCCTATCAGTTAGGTGACAATGCTCACTTCCTAGGTTACTAGTCATTTAGAGTGAAAATGCTGAAGACAGATCTGAAGAAATACTGCCCCAGAACTTGGACAGTACTGAGGTAGAATAATGGTGTAAAAATTTCAATTCATCTGATAATCTCTGTACTGTGCTTTTGTTCTCTAAGGATGTTGTAATGACAATTCCACTGTGGCTGCAAGAGTCATATTACACTTGTATATCCAATGTCTATTTGGATCACCACAAAAGCTCTGTGAGAAAGATATTGTTATTCCCATTTTACAGAGTAAAATGAAGTTGAAAGAGAGAAGTCTAATCTTACTCAGTTAAATATGATCTGTAGCAAAGATAGAAATATGGTTTTTTTTAATACTTTAAGGTCTGGGGTACATGTGCACAACGTGGAGGTTTGTTACATAGATATACATGTGCCATGCTGGTTTGCTATGCTCATCAACTCGTCATTTACATTAGGTATTTCTGGGTCTTTTGATACTAAAGCTTCTTTTCCTTCCACACCAGTATAATAATTACAGTCTAGTGAGAAAAAGTGAATTAATTGCTCAATCTTCAAGCCATTTTTATTTCATTTATCTGTCATAGACTACTTTTGCCAATGATTAATATAAATTAAATAATATATAAAGGCATGCTCTATGCAGAAATAAGAGCAGTGAAGTAAATGAAAGGGTAAAATGAGAGCTAATAATATGGCCTCCCAAAATGCTCAGGTATGACTATTTTAAACCTTTTGTTTTGGTTATAGAAAGTTACATATGTTCATCATTTAAAATTTAAAATACAGAAATATATAAAGAGCATGATTACCTTAATCCTGTAATTCAGAGAAGATAACTATTTTTTTATGTTGCATATCTTTTACTCTTAACACTACTCGCACACATATGCAATCTATATATAAATTTTATTTTGTGAAAAGATTATGTTTTAAATGTATATATGATCCTTCTCTGTGTGTATGTAGTATATAAATTGTGTATCCTACTTTGTCGTAGACTATATCATGAACCTCTTTGCATATCTAAGTTATACTTCTGTATCAACATCTTATAGTTTTATTACATTCCTTTCTGTGCTAATTTCTGTTTTTACTATAAATTATCTCATCAACTCTTTATTATTGTCTATATAGGTTGCTTTTTTTTTTGAGATGGGAGTCTCACTCTATTTCCCAGGCTGGAGTGCAGTGCTGTGATCTCAGCTCATCACAACCTCTGCCTCCCAGGTTCAAGCAATTCTCCTGCCTCAGCCTCCTGAGTAGCTGGGATTACAGGCGCACACTCCCACGCCCAGCTAATTTTTGTATTTTTAATAGAGATGGGGTTTCACTGCATTGGTCATGCTAGTCTTGAACTCCTGACTTCCTGATCTGCCTGCCTTGGCCTCCCAAAGTGTTGGGATTACAGGCATGAGCCACTGTGCCCAGTCTGCTAGATTGCTTTATATATTCATGATTATATAGACAGCTGCACAGTGAATTTGTACATATACCTGACAGAATTATATCACTTCTTTTGGATAGGAAATTTTATTCTGCAGTGAATTGGCTATCTAAATGTAGCATGTATTAGAGGCCTTTCAACCTGCAGTACCACATTTTCCTTGAATAGATGTTCAAATTTATACTCCCACCAGGATTGAAAAGAATTATAGTTTCTTTCACTTTTGCCATCATACAATATGTATTATTTATATTTCTTCTTCGTTAATATTCAGTTCAATTTCTTTGTCCATCTTTCTATTGAAGCACCAGTATTCATGCAGTATTTTAAGAATATTAGTCCATTTTTATCCATTATGTATATTGCAAATAATTTCGTACTTTATTGTCTTTTAATTTGTTTGCAGTGTTTTCTGCCATACAAACATTTTCATTTTATTTTATATTCACTTTAAAAAGGCCTTTTTCAGCCTAAGAGTATAAATATAATAGCTTTTCTACTTTTTCTCATTTTTTAATATGGCATTTTCTCTATTGTGAATGTTATGCTTATGTTTTTCTCCAGCTGATCTATTGAGGAACAGTGTTTTTTTAATAAATATAAATATTGTTATAGTTATTTCTCATTTCGAAGTTTTACAGTACTAATTTGTTTGTCTTAAAACTTCAAATAATACTTAATTGAAAGTCTCTGTCTACCATCATCCCTTTCTTAACAGTTTGGTGAATATCTTTTATTATATTGTGTAAGGATGTTGTATTGCAGCTCCTCTTGCTAGGCTGAACATGCAGGCCTGTTCTGGAAATTGATGTGATCAGTCTAGGTCACAACCTGTCTTGAATCCCAGCTGACTTGTAGCGGAGAGTTCCAGGAACCTTCCAATCACACACAGGTCCCTATTGCTCCTTTTCTTCTAGGGCTATTCAACAAGCAGAGACAAACAAAAACTGATCTGTCACATTTTACTGCAGGTAACAGTGACCACAAATACACCAGTACACTGTTTTTTTTCCAACATTATTGAGGTGTGACTGACAAATATGGTATATATTTAAGGTATGGGATGCGATATTTTGCTGTACATGTACATTGTGGAATGATTATCATAATCATGTTAACATATCCATCACCTCACATATTGTTATTTTTATAATCACTTTTATAAATTTTCCCTTCAGTAGTAACCTTCTGAGATTCTGAAACACTTTTGAGTTTTGAATTTTGTGTCATAAGTGAGTTTTTTTGGCAAATATTTTATAAACATCTAATTGGGAAACTGTGAGAGGATGTTTTGTAACTTTCACTTAAACTAAGATCTCCTCTCCACCTCCACCCTTCCCATATTCAGTAGATTTTCTATGGCTGTATGGTATATCAGGAATCATCCCATATACTTCAGAAAGTAATGGAATAATATAAATATTTTTCTAACATAGACCTACAGAGATTAAGTGATATACTCATATCATACCATAAATGGTAGTGAAAGGGTAAACTCAACATTCACAGCCAACTTCATTATCTAATAGGGAACAACACATTTCATATTAATAATTGACTTTTATTTTTAGGAGGCTCTGTTATAATGAAATTAAAAAATGAGATTAGATTATGTTTCTCAATATATGGTACAAAAATCACTTACATAGAATAACTTGGATTATTAAAAATAGAAGTGAAAAATACTTTTCAGATTAAATAAGATTTCAATTTTAAGGCAAATATGTTCATTTTGTGCTCAAAAATTAGACAGGAAAAACTATAATTTGTTAAAATGTAGGTTCTTGATCCACCCAAGAAACCATGGAGAGGTGGGGGACAGTTACCTGCATTTCTGACAGTTAGTTCATTGACTCTTATTCCCACTAAACTTTGAGAACCAGTGTCCAAAGTATTTACTTACGTATTTATATTTAAAAGCTGGGATAATCATGACAATATAAAATAAACAATTGATGTTGTATTTTACTTGGCAGATAGATAAAGCTATACAAGTTTCCTTTTTCCTAATTCTAAAGCATAATTAGAAAAAAAATTGTATTTATTTCTTAGATATGGTAACTACTAAAATATAATTTGGAATGTTCTACTTAAATGAGTATACTTATATATGCAGTTAGCCGTCAATAAGATTTAGTGTTCTCTGAACTATTTCATTTCTAAGAAGGTGGTATTAATCTTGATGATAAAATTTTCTTTTAAATATTGAGAGATTCTGCCAAAATATAAATCTTACTGTGACAATGTTGTGGAAATTCCTTTCTTTATATGATTATTTGTTCTAAAATAGCTCCCATGAAAGTAAAATTCCTACTCGCAAGCATCCTGCTTAAGCATATTGTATTGTTGCTGGTAACTAAAAATAAAGCAAAGCATTAGGGTGGATTTCAGTGTAATTTTATCTGTTTAGTAGAGTGATACAAATGAATAAACTTTCAAACATACAAATTGAGCAATTATTTGAAAGAGCTATGAATAAAATAAATAAGCTACCTTAAAATTATTTTAAAATTATATCACAGAATTTTTTTCCTAACAACAAAATATGTATTTTTAATTGTTTTGGTTCATACAAATTAAAATACAAATATAATTTTACCAAGGAAAGTGAAGTAATTTAGGAGTAATTAATAATATTTGAGTTAGGGAACGGAGTATAGATACTATTAAACCTAACCGTTTTATAGTGCATTTGTTTCTAAATCCCTTAAGCTGGTAAGTCATTGATCTTGCATTTTTCTTTGACAGGCTTATGCAAGCAAAGATCTGGAGGAGCAGTTACGGTCTGTGTCCAGTGTAGATGAACTCATGACTGTACTCTACCCAGAATATTGGAAAATGTACAAGTGTCAGCTAAGGAAAGGAGGCTGGCAACATAACAGAGAACAGGCCAACCTCAACTCAAGGACAGAAGAGACTATAAAATTTGCTGCAGCACATTATAATACAGAGATCTTGAAAAGTAAGTATGGGAAATAAAATGTATAGTAAGCCTTATATATCAAACCAGTAGAAGTTGCCAGCCTGGTTCTTTAATTTCAGTGTTTGTATCACCGAATACACCTTTAGGGCGGAAAGCAAATAGAAAATAAAGAATTACTTCAAAATACAACATTTTATGATTTCACTTTGAGTATTAAGATGACTTCATAAAATACAGGATAGATAGGTCCATGCATAAACAACACACATTTATTTTTTCAGGTGATAGCCATTGGAAAATTTTTAAAACAGATGGCTATATTTTACATACTATATCTGTTTAATAACTTAAACATTCTTTATCTTATCAAATAATTATACCTTAATTTCCTATCTGATTTGGATTGAGAAATGCTTCATTTGAAATCACCTTTTCAGATGTCACTTGTTGCCTTGCTGCTTCACAGATAACTGGCTCAGAGCGGGACTTAAGCTGATGAGGTATCTAGCATAAAGCTTCACAGAAAATGATCATGTTGCATAAAATGTCATAGCATCAATTGGTGGGGTATGACTGGGCACAGAGGTTCATGTCTGTAATCCGAGACCTTTGGGAGGCCAAAGTGGGAGGATTGCTTGAAGCCAGAGTCAGAGACCAGCCTGAACAACACAGCAAGACCTCATCTCTATTAAAAAAAATTAAAAAGTGGTGGAATAATTTAAAAACATACTTGCCTTCAGTTGGTAGCTCTTAATCGCTATAAAAGTTTGATACTGGAAAGTATTTTGAGAACAGAGGCAAACAAAATGGCTTCATGGTTGTCTAACCAATAGTTTATGTCCTTTTCCAAAAATTCTATTTTCAGGGAAATATGGGATAAATAGACTAGTAAACTGAGGAAGTACATTATTTGTAATGCAGAATTTAAAAAGTCAACAGTATTATAGGTAAGCTACTAACTCATCAGAAACAAAATTCCAGAGGAGAGTTAAAAGGGATAGGAAACATTGACTTTGCTGAAGAAAGTTCAGAAGGAGTCCCAGTTGGTGAAAAATAGCCTTGTATTTTACGTAGCTGCGGCCACGACATTACTCAAGGTTGCCAAATAGTCCGCCTGAAAAGGATGTTTGACTTGAATCTAAAACCATAGCTGTCTTCTCATATGCAACTCGGTTTTAAAGAAAAATAAAATTATATTTATATTTGCATTGAGAGCACAAAAATGGCCCATACTATAGAGAATGAACATGACTCTCTCTGCACATCTTACAAACATTCATATATTAAATTACCATTTTCTTAAGAAAGAAAAACCAAACATTAGTGTTGTGGGATATTGGTGTACTTTTAATAAAGCATAATGCGAATTTTGCTTATTGCCTAGCTATAGAAATGAGTTTAAGAAATAGCCTTAGCTTGTCTTTTCAATGTTATATCATTCTCATTCACAAGTCAATTTAGGATCCCATCAGCTGTCTCTTTAGTTATATATTGAACTTAACTGTTAAAATCTGAAATGAATGTGAGTGATTTGCAGCTGCTGTGGGCTTTTTTTATCTTGGTGGTTTCCATAAAACTTACTGATTTCCCTATGACTTGACAGGTATTGATAATGAGTGGAGAAAGACTCAATGCATGCCACGGGAGGTGTGTATAGATGTGGGGAAGGAGTTTGGAGTCGCAACAAACACCTTCTTTAAACCTCCATGTGTGTCCATCTACAGATGTGGGGGTTGCTGCAACAGTGAGGGGCTGCAGTGCATGAACACCAGCACGAGCTACCTCAGCAAGACGGTGGGTATTGCCCATTCCTGCTACCCGCGAGAGCCCACTCAATCAGAAGCTTTAACTTTGGGGATGATGTGTTTAAACTTCTCGTTGCTTTAAAGTAACTTGGTTCAACTCAGGGTCTCTTATATTTTCTTTAGGGGAATGAAGTCAGTTTTTCAGTGTTTTGTGTTTTTGACAACACAGTGTCACAAGGAAAGTAATTGATGCTTTATTACTTTGCAAACTCTTCATATAGTGGAGTCAAAGCCTCATGCAGAAAACAATAAATATACGTATGTATGTGTGTACATGTACGTGTGTATGTGTGTGTGTTGATCTTCAAGAATAAACATGTTCATATGGCAATAAAATACTTTTAAATGGGTAAGTTTTCAGATGGTGGAGATAACAGTGCAAACAGTATTCAAAGTGTAAAATTAAATGCGTGTGTTCTGTGAAACAGTGGTATAGTATTGAAATAAGCCATCTCACTGAAGAAATTTATTGTCTTCCTGTCGAAAGCAAAGGAAATAACTCTGACACTAAATCTCAGATGTTTTGAATAAACTGGGAAGTTTATCTCATTAAATGGTAAGCTTCTGATAACCAGGAAATGTCTCTTAAGGTTGGTTTTGGATCAGGGATTTTCAGACCAGACACATAAACCCGCTTTGTGGGCCTTACGTGGTAGAGGAGGCTGGCTGTGGAACACGCGTATGTGCTGGCGATAACCATGAAAGTGTTGTTTGAAATTGTGTGCACCTCTGGCCTCTGAACAGAAATGTTTGGAGAAATCCAGTCCTGTGGGCTGGACTGAAGCAAACTTCTCCCGAAAGACAAAACTGTGGTTGTCCTAATGACCTTTCTAAGCTATTTTTGGAGTTAGACTCACACACGTAAATCTGGCTAAATTCAGAACTGTTCTTTGACCTGGAGAATGAAAAATGAAATTGAAAGATGTGGTGTTAGATTTGATTTGTATGATGTGGTATGACAGAAAATTCACATTTTAATTTTATGCAAACTTTAGCTGATCTACATGGTTTTCAGTAATAAAACCTACTCTTATTTCAATATAGTATTAATAGAAATCAGAGTTAAGATTACTATCTCAATTCCATGAGATACATTTTTTCAGCTAGCTGAATATTTCCAAAATTTTTACTGTTATGATCATTTGGCCTCTGAGTTTGGAGTCATTGTCTTATTATACAACCCAAATTAATTGCTTTCTTTTCAAAAATTGAGTTTCTTTATATTGCTCACCCACTTGATAAAGAAACAAGCCATTTTAGATTAAGACTTGCAAGAAGAAACAAAAAATAAATTATAAAGCTAAATTTTCTATTCAGCTTGCCTCTGCCTCAACTCTAAAGGTTAAAAAAAAATTAAAAGGTGATGCTTTGGGGCCTTCTATCATTTCTTTTAGTATCATAGTTAGTTAAGCTTAGCCAGATGCAATTCATTCTGATTATTTCCTAAAAGCACAGCAAAATAATGTAGGGATCGTTCCAACATGTGTTCTCAAGGAATACAATGTGACTCTAAACATAGTCCTGCATTTAGAAACTTTACCAGAAAAATGTACAGTTGTAGGAACATGACAATATTTCAGTGGTGGCCAAAATTCTAATATTTTTGATAGACTAACATATAATTATACTATTGGGCATAGCAAAAGTTATCCTTAGTTCATTTATCCTCCCTGAATCTTTACCAAACAACAATAAACAGTAAGACATTATAGTTTTGTATTTACTATTCTAAATAAATTAATACTACTTTAACAGGTTTTATTGGTATTATGTATTTTATCATAACCCTGAAATCAAACAGGATTCTTTAAAATCCTCTAAATTTTAGAACTGCATACTTTAAAATAAATTAAATAGAAATACTTAGGCCAAGCAGATATTCTTTGAAAGGTAATATTCATTTTTAAAACATATTAATAATTAAAACGTTGTTTTTATCTTCAAGCCAAACCTCTTAAGAGGAATTTTGGTATACTGAGTCTCTTGAGAAAAATGTCATTTCCTTTTAAAGTTAGAGAAAATAAATATGGACGATTTAGGAATTGAAATATACAATTTTTGGAATGCCGTTAACGATTTATATTTTAAAATAATTCAGTTAAGCAATATGATGTATTCTAGATTATATTCCTAATATGGTATTTGATTTAAATCAAATAGTAAACCAAGGTACTTTGGATACTGTTTCCAACTAATGGGAGAACCTTCTCTCTGCTCTTCTTCCTTCCATTTCCTTTCTTCATAATCTTTTCTATAAATTACTTTCAAGCATATTTTTTAAAAACATAGATCCAAATCTATGGCTAGGCATGGTGGCTCACGCCTGTGGTCTCAGCTGCTGAGGAGGCAGAGGCAGGAGGATCGCTGGAGCCCAGGAGTTCAGGGCTGCAGTGTGCTAGGATTGCACCACTGCACTCCCAGCCTAGGTGACAGAGCGTGACCCTGTTTCAAAAACAAAAAAACCCCACAGAGCTGATGTCAGTCTCCAGCATAAAGGCCTTTCAGTGATTTCCCATTGCTTGTAAAATAAGACAAAAATCTTTTTTAAAGGTTATATTTATTGATATATCATAGTTGTACATATTTTGGGGTCATGTGTGATATGTTGATACCTGTACAAAATGTGTAATGATCAAATCAGGGTAATTGGGATATCCATCATCTCAAACATTTATCTTTTCTTTCTATTGGGAACAATACAGTACTTCTCTTGCAGCTTTTTAAAAAATATACAATATATCGTTATTCACTGCAATTTCCCTGATGTACTATTGAATACTAAAACTTACTCCTTCTCTTTAACTGTGCTTTTGTACCCCTCAACCATCCTCTCTCCATCCTCCCTACCCTTGCCCTTCCCAGCCTCTGATAATCAGTATTCTTCTCTCTACCTCCATGAGATCCACTCGTTTAGCTCCCACATAAATGAGAACATGCAGGATTTTCAAGAGCACATCTTTATCACAACCTGCAATCTCTGCTCCATAGCCCCTGTTCAGCATCATCTAATGTAACGATTCTTGATCTTGTGCTTCCAGTGCTCTAGACTTTCTCCAATTCCTGGGCATCATCGTGTTTCCTCTGCTCCTGGGCCCTTGCACACACACCTTTAGGTTAACCTGGCCTTCCTGTCTCCTCTTTCCTGAGGTGCTAGCTCTTCAGATCTTAATTTGGGTGTCAAGTGGCTTCGGCAAGGCCTCAGGCAAGACTTTCTGACCTATTTGGATTAGACCCAATATTTGTAGTAAATGCTTTATAGTTTCCCATATTTTAAAAATAGTATTTATTACAGCCTATAATCACATAGTTCATAGTTATGTAGTCATTGTTACTTGATTAATGTCTCCCTCCTCCACGAAGGCAAAAACAGATCCGTTCACTACTTATCCCAGTGCCTACCACAGAATCAGTGCACAAATCTCTTTTAGTATCACATAAAAACTGTGGACCCTTTCATGAGAACAAATGAAAATATAGACACATCCACAGCATTTTCCCCCACAGTTTTAGGGAGTTTGTTCCCTGACCCCTAGCCTTTTCCCTTTAAACCAGGCTTTAAAACTGCTGCCTTGAAGATTATTAATAATAAAATAGCTGATTAACACACTTGTGGAATTTTCAAATAATGGGTCTTTTTGCTAAACAAACGTTTATGCTATCAATTTAGCTTGATCTTTTAAAAAATATCTGTTTCTGGAGAGGAACAGAAAAGGTAACTATTGGGTACTGGGCTTAATTCCTGGGTGATGAAATAATCTGTGCAACAACCCCCATGACATGAGTTTACCTATGTCACAAACCTGCACATGCACCCCCAAACCTAAAATAAAAGTTTACTTATGTCACAAACCTGCATATGTACCCCCAAACCTAAAATAAAAGTTTACTTATGTCACAAACCTGCACATGTACCCCCAAATCTAAAATAAAAGTTTACCTATTTAACAAACCTGCACATGGACCCCCAAACCTAAAATAAAAGTTTACCTATGTAACAAACCTGCACATGCACCCCCAAACCTAAAATAAAAGTTTACCTGTGTCGCAAATCTGCATATGCACCGCGAAACCTAAAATAAAAGTTTACCTATGTCACAAATCTGCACATGGACCCCCAAACCTAAAATAAAACCCCAAACCTAAAATAAAAGTTCACCTATGTCACAAACCTGCACATGGACCCCCAAACCTAAAATAAAACCCCAAACCTAAAATAAAAGTTTATGTCACAACCCTGCACATGCACCCCCAAACCTAAAATAAAACCTCAAACCTAAAATAAAAGTTTACCTATGTCACAAACCTGCACATGCACCCCCAAACCTAAAATAAAAGTTTACCTGTGTCACAAATCTGCATATGCACCGTGAAACCTAAAATAAAAGTTTACCTATGTCACAAATCTGCACATGGACCCCCAAACCTAAAATAAAACCCCAAACCTAAAATAAAAGTTCATCTATGTCACAAACCTGCACATGCACCCCCAAACCTAAAATAAAAGTTTACATATGTAACAAACCTGCACATGGACCCCCAAACCTAAATTAGAAGTTTATATATATGTATATATATAAACTTTATATGTGTATGTATATAAAGTTTATATATACATATACATATATGTATATACAGATACACATATATGTATCTGTAAAAGAAACATATCTATATATATCTATATCTAGATATCCAGATGAGATATCTAGATATCTAGATATCTATCTAGATATCTAGATGAGATATAGATATCTGTTTCTCTTACAGATAAGGAAGAAAATTCTTCTTTATTCTCTCATTCATTAGTTAATATGAGCAAAAGCCAACATTATATTTTTCTTACTATTGGTCGACCAAATAAATGCGTACTTTACATATGGGCCAAATAGATACCTAAGCATACCTTAGGTAAAATCTAAACTTGGAAAACAGAAAATCAGTACATTGTTAGTAAGCAAAGTAAATAAATTTAGTCTTCTATTAACGATTTGAGTTTTTTCTGTGACCATTGCATATTCATTTTCTGCATTGGTCTAATTAGGTGTCACATTCACCCAGTGGGTATTGGAGTGAAAGCATTTATTCAAGGGTAGGTGTGTATGCTCAGTAGCATAGAAATTGCTCTATCAAGAGGGAGGTGTTGGAGAGGTTTAGGCTTTAGAAATTGCAAGGCTTGGCTGGGCGCGGTGGCTTACACCTGTAATCCCAGCACTTTGGGATGCCAAGACAGGCAGATCTCTTGAGCTTAGGAATTGGAGACCAGCCTGGGCAACATAGTGAAACCCTGTCTCCCCAAAAAAGTATAAAAATTAGCCAGGCATGGTGTTGTGCACCTGTGGTCCCAGCTACGTGGGAGGTAGCTGAGGTGGGAGGATTGCTGGAGCCTGGAAGGCAGAGGCTGCAGTGAGTAAAGATCGTAGCACTGCACTCCAGCCTGGGTGACAGAGCCAGACCCTGCCTCAAAAAAAAAAAAAAAAAAGAAAAAAAAAAAAAAAGAAATTACAAGGGGCCAGGGGTAAGATGAGCATTTAGTGCTAAGTGTAAGCTGCATATAGGTGACATAATTTTGCCCAGTCTACTTAGTACTTAAACATCAGATATTTGCTATAAGAAAATTGTCTACTTTAGATCGCATGGAATCTTTTCTTGCTGTATTTCATCTCTTTCACCACCCAGCTTTGCAGAATTTAGGCTTACTTTTATAATAGATTTACAATGTTGATATGAGTTCTGTCAACTTCTTCCCAATCATTTGCTTGTGTGAAAAATCAGGACTTGCCCATGAAATTTCTGAAGTTTGTCTGCTTTTTTGTTATTGGTTGATTTTTTTTTTAGTTTTTTTTCTATCCTATTGGTGGGCTATATATTTACAATAATCACAATATTTATACATTCTGATCTGTAATGCAGTCATATTTTAAAATTTATATAGCATTAGTTTTTATTTTGTCATTTTAATTTTTTAAAGATTTGAAGATTTTGAGAATTAAAAATTTGTAGTTCATCAAAAATATGGTATTTCTCCTGAGAATTCTGACCTAAGACACCTTCTCTGCAGACTGTAACTCTCCTTGTATTTTCTCATCTACTTTTTTTTACTTTTCCCAAACCTTTCCCTCCAATTCAGGCTTCTTTCCTGATTTCTATACTGTCCACTCAACCTTGTGACTTGGCTGTCCCTCAGACAGGTCAGTCTGTCTCACTTAACAGTTACAACCTATTCCCTACCACCTTCCCCAAATAAGCAAGTAAGTGAATCCTATTCTTTTTCCAGTGTTCTCTGTCTTAGTAAATGACATCATCATTCAGCCAGTCGGTCAAGCCAAGTTATCCTTCCTTTCACCAAAACTAATTGCTATTCAGTCTACCTTGCAAACATCTCTGGGACCCATCCAGTGTCTCCACGCTGCTAATCCCACTCTGATCTAGGTCACATTTACCCCTTACCTAGACCATTCCTTTTGGACAAGCCTAATAACTGGTCTTCTACCTCCATTCTTCCTTTCCTCCAATCTATTTGCCATTTTTTAGCAGTGATTTTTTTTTCTTTTCTTAATGCTAAGTCAGATACTGCTAAAAACTCCTTGATAACATTGCCTTATTGGGATGGAGCCAGCATTCAACTAGTGTGGTGATAAGCTTATCTTTTCTAATTGGGTTGCTTAGGCCAGCATCTGGTCAGATTGATTGGTACAAATGTTCTAAGTTGTAATCCCTTAAACATAATTTCCTGGGCCCTCAATGATCTGGATGCTACCTAAATGTCCATCCTCAAATGTCAATGCTTTTCCCCACAAACACTACTTACCACTAAGACCCAAATTCTTTTCACTTCTTGGGTTATGTCAATATCTGTCACCTCCAGTATTGCAATGCTGTACTCTGTGTTTGAAACATCTCCCTACACATGATCCCGTATCTCGATGTATCTAGTTAATTTCTACTCATCCTTAGGCCTAAACATAAATGTGACTTCCAGGACATTCTGTTGTGTGCTTCCACAGCATCCATTGTTGCTGTATCTTAGCATCATTACCTTATCTGTCAGATTGTTTTATCTTTGTTTCATTCCCTAGGTTTTTTTTTTTTTTTTTTTTTTAGATAGAGTCTCACTCTTGTTGCCCAGGTGGGAGTGCAGTGGCAGGAACTCAGCTCACTGTGACCTCTGCCTCCTGGGTTCAAGTGATTATCTTGCCTCAGCCTCCCAAGTAGCTGGGATTGCAGGTGTGCACCACCACACTTGGCTAATTTTTTATATTTGTAGTAGAGATGGGGTTTCACCATGTTAGCCAGGCTGGTCTAGAAACTCCTGACCTCAGGTGATCCTCCCACCTCTGCCTCCCAAAGTGCTGGGATTACAGGTGTGAGCCACTGCACCCAGTCTTATTCCATAGGTTCTAGACTCCATGAAAACAAAGATTGTGTCTGCTTGTTACATTGAACAATAGCACAGTAGTTTGGCACATAGCAAACACTTAGAAGTGAATAAAATGAATATTTGAATAAAAAGAAACAAATTTGGGGTCAAAGGTCAAATTTTGAATATGCTGATTTGAAAGAGTCTGAATGGTGTTTAGGTGGAGATACCAGAAGGTTTGACGTACAATTCTAAAATTTTAGAACAATAATTGGGTCTTTAAATATAGATTTGGGAGGAAGCATCATTCTGATAAATGTCATTTGAAGCCTGGTGTGCTTATTAATTCTTAGGGTATTGATGTATCAGAAGAGAAGAGCAAACATCAGTACCAAGGGAAAGCCAACATTCATCATTAGCTGTGCCCTGCATTTCCCTCTTTGATTTTGTATTATCATGCCCTTTTCCTATCCAAAGGATTCACTTATATTTTTGTTTATAGTATAAGGGATTTTTTTTTTTTTTATGAAACGGAGTCTCGCTCTTGTCACCCAGGCTGGAGTGCAATGGTGTGATCTTGGCTCACTGCAACCTCCACCTCCTGGGTTCAAGCGATTCTCCTGCCTCAGCCTCCCGAGTAGCTGGGATTACAGGTGTCCACCACCACGCCCAGCTGATTTTGTATTTTAATAGAGATAGGTTTTCACCATGTTGGCCAGGCTGGTCTCGAACTCCTGACTTCAAGTGATCCACTCGCCTCGGCCACCCAATGTGCTGGGATTACAGGCATGAGCCACCGCACCCGGCAGATAGTTTTAATTTAAGTTCAGTTAGACAAGTGCATATGGTACACCCATTATGTGGCGCTTCATACTATGTACTAAAAGCATGCTATGCACAAAGTGTAGGTGTACAGTGATGGATAGATCCTGCCCTAATGGAACTAACAAATTAGCAAGCGAAATCAACATTTATCAAGTAATTAAAAGTAGTTTACGTGTTGTGAAGGAAAAGTACAAAGGCTTATGGAAGTGCATATCCAGGATGTTTATAAACCAAGGGAGGTCGAGGCATAAAATTTCTGAAAGCAAGAATGCAGTGTTCCTGCATTTTTACTAATATTCCAAGTTCTGAAAATGTGTACTTAAGTAGCAGCTTTTCCTGAGTTTATTCAATTTATTGCATTATCAGTGTAGTATGAATGGGAGTGTGTGATGATTTCCTTCAAATATAAAAGGAAATTTCTTAATGCTGTGTTTTCTTAAGGTAAAAAAAACAATAAAAAAAGACTTTTCATTTTGTTAAAAGAGTTCCAGGCACATTTTGTAGCAAAGCCACCAATTGGAATGATGTAAATTGTAAGGACAGTGTACCTTAGGTAATGTTAAACTCAAGTTTTTTATAGATACTTCATAGAAATGCTTTTTTTAAATGGGACTCAATGAAGGGGAGGTTATCAGGGCGTGTGAGGAAGCCAGCTGTTCATTGAAAAGTAAAAGCATATGCGCTGTGCATTCCAAAGTATACTAATGGATAAAAACTGCTTCAAAGTTCTCCACACAAGTATCTAAGTGGCTTTGAAAAGTTAAGTAGATTGGATGTCTTTTCAACCTCTTTCATAAACATACACTTTGAGTATATTTTCTTATGAGAAGTTGTATATTTAAGAGATAGAACCAAAAAGTAGAAAATGAATTTTGCAGGGGGTAAATTATTTGGTGATGAAAGCAGAAGCAGAAGAAAGTCATCTGCTTTTGAGGCACACATTTGGATTAAAAGTTACTTGAATGTTAGTATTTACCTTATATATTTTACTAAATCTAGGAAAGAATAAAGAAAAACAACTCAATCTCTAGAGTCTTCTTGAAAATGGTGGGGTTAAATCAAGCTCAAGGAACTAGAAGTTCTTTGCTGTGTTCATTAGTACCAGACTAAAGAAGCCAGTTTAGTTAGGAAGCTAGCTTGCTATGAGCTAATTCTGATATATAGAAGCAGCATTATTTTAAATTCTACATTGCCATCTTAAAAACAAGCAGCTACTTCTTTTTCATTATTTTATAAAGCAATAATATGAGCAATCAATAATATGAACATGTATATTAACAAAGACATGCTCGATTATATTTAAGTTGGATGTTTCATAAAATTTTACAACAAAA
Organism: Pan paniscus; assembly: GCF_029289425.2. Taxonomy (NCBI): domain Eukaryota; kingdom Metazoa; phylum Chordata; class Mammalia; order Primates; family Hominidae; genus Pan; species Pan paniscus. The sequence continues at coordinate 174,439,218 of NC_073252.2, read as the reverse complement.
AATATTTAAACCTAAGTAAAATATGCAACTATATAATGAAATTAGAGGTATTATTTTACACTGCAGTCAGAGATATTTCTTCCATTAATTAAACAGAATACTGCAGCAGTCTGGAAGATTAATTTATTACATTCTTATGTATTCAGCAAGTGGAACGTGATTTGTATTGTATCTTTAGCAAGTTAATATTTGGCAAGCACAGTTTTTGGAAATCAGGTTTTATCCTGATGTGGAAAAAGAACTCTATGCCAGTACCAGTTATCAGAAGTTTCTTTAAGAATAACATTTGCCTTAAGAACATAATTAATGCATCTGTGAAAAATACCACTTTTTTCCAATCCAAGGTACAATGAGATTCACATATTTTATTCAGTATCTCTAAAACTCTTCAATTGAGTTTTTATTTTAATTGTGGTACTGTGTATACTTTTTATGCATAACAATATGTTAAAATTAATTCAGTACCAGATTTAAATCTGTTAGGCTATCTGTTATTCCATTTTCTTTCCTAAACACAATTTAAGTTCCACAGGCCTTTTATAGCTGGCCATGTGGTTGCAATGCTAAGTCAAAATGCTAAGACCTTTTCCCATTTTGGGGGATTATTTCTTTAAATTTTGTGTAGTTTTAAAATCTGATTTTACAGTTATTAATCATATTCTTCTGGGGGTATATATATCTGTACTTAATGGACTAAAGTTTAGAATATTTAAATTTAAATTAAATATGGTAGTGAGATTTGTTCTGAAGAGAAACTGGTTATATTTAGGATATAATGGTGTTTTAAAGGAAGGCATTTTTTGTGTCATATTTGTATCCACACAAACATTACTTATAATTTAGAACTAAATTATAACTCAAGATCCTCTCAGTAAGGAAGTTCTACACCTTTTTCTTGAATAGCCAGCAAGATAAGTACGATTAGGAATTGTTGCTTTATAGCCGTTGCTATGCTGCTGTAAACAACCTATTGTTTCAAAATGTGGCTTTATTTGAAGTCCATTCTTGTTGGTGAGAATTGACTATTAAATATTCCTATTAAAGAATGCCAGTAGATTACAACTGGGAACCTCTCAGTTGGAAACACTTGCCATTTCCTCTTGTTTATTATAGTTTTACAGAATATACAGTCAGATTTTTTTTTTTTCAGTTTCCAGCCTTGCTTAAATGCCTTTTTTTAATATGTCCTTTTGATCTTCTCCAAAACCAGCAACTGGTATTATATGCCTAAAGTATATGTCAGGCTTCATAATGAATTGTATTATTACAACTTTTTTTGTGTCCTGCATTGGACACAAGTTAATATTACTTATTGGTCCAGAACAATTCACTTTATTGTATAAAACTGTTTTAGAAAAATTATAATTTTCAAAATATCAAATTATAATAGATACATTGTTAGTTAAATACATCATCAATCAGTATTTACTAAATAAACATACTTGGAGCTATTAGCTAGTGCTGAATAATACATAAATTTTATGTGCTATGAACTTAAATGTAGAACAGAAAATACTGTTATATACACAATAAAGCACAAAATAGTCTGACAATAGTATCATGATTCATATTTTCTTAAAATAATCTACTTACTGTTTCAAACATTGATATGTTTGGATAGATCTAAACTCTTTTGAGAGGAAATTCTAGTTACTATGTTAGTTCAGATCATTATTAATGGCAAGAACAAATTGCATAAGGGAATTAAACTCCAGTGTTTACGGTAAGCTATTTGGTATTTCAGAAATTCTACCATAGTATCTCTCTCTGTGTATATGTATTTTCTCATTCACCCTCACTGTGAGGTCTCTTTTTTTTTCTTTTTCTTTTTTTTTTTTTCCTTCGGAGAGGGAGTCCCCCTCTGTTGGCCAGGCTGGAGTGCAGGTGCAGTGGCGCAATCTGGGCTCACTGCAACCTCCGCCTCCCGGGTTCAAGCAATTCTCCTGCCTCAGCCTCCCAAGTAGCTGGGATTACAGGCATCCGCCACCCCACCCAGCTAATTTTTGTATTTTTAGTAGAAACGGGATTTCACCATGTTGGCCAGGCTGGTCTTGAACTCCTGACCTCAAGTGATCCTCCCACCTCAGCCTCCCAAAGTGCTGGGATTACAGGCATGAGTCACCACGCCCCGCCCTCATTGTTAGGTTTCTGATCAGCATAGAGGCAAGGTCATTATTGATGACTGTTATCCTGAGATTCTAGCAAGGTGCTTGGTATCATGTAGGTACTGAATAAATAGTTACTGAAAACTAAACAAGGAAAGATTTTAAATAAAAATTTTAAAATTTAGAATTTCTTTAACAAAAATTTAACTAAATCTTGGCTGATGTGAATGATGATAAAGAACAAGAGAAAGAAGAGGAGGAAGAAAAATCCAAACATTACACTGAAATCACCATTATTATTATCCCTATTTTATAGGTAATGAAAGGGAGGCTTGGGGAAGTTAGGTAATTTTTTCAAGTCTCAGAAGTAGTAAATTGAAGATCCAGGACTCTAATCACTGTCTGTTTCTCAAGACTAGGTAAACTCTTGTTTATTCTTACATACTTCGTGGAGTAGGGAAGTTGCCAGTGATTTGAAAATGTTATGTATTTATTTTGGGAGGGCGCCATGCAAGTTTATAATGCACTTCTAATTATTATTTTTTCAGTTCAAAAAATGTATATTTTCTAAGCACATACTATCTAGGAAAAAAAGCTTATGGAAATTCTTAGTAACGTAGGGATTAAATATAGCTATGTAAAAATTCACAAAGTGGTCTGTAAACAAGAAAATAGAATGTACTATATTTATTGAAAAGGCAGTAGAAACTGTAATCATGTCGAAATGACAAGAGTAAGTCAGTCAATATACACACATGAGACCAGCACAGAAAGAATTAGAAAAATTAAAGAGGCCTCTTTAGTATGTGACAAGAGCTGGTATAGGTACAATTATATCTTAATACATACCCAGATGGCATATTCCCAGTAGATATTACTAATTTTCCTGAAGTTGATAGATAAATAAAACTCAATTATCAAGACTCTTTCTACTTTTAATATTATCAAAGGTATCTTTCTCTGGACTCTTAAAATTTTTTCACACTGGTATCATCAAGTAGCAGGTCAAAATTTAGGGATAGAGGATGTGTTTCAAGAGAAGAACAACATTTTTTAACTTTAATTTTTCAATCTCTGTTCCTTTTGATAAAATTAACTGAATTCAGCCTGCCAATTGCTACTTAGACACAAAAAAGAGAAATGAGACATTAGTTATTAAGATTTTGATTTTTATTCCTTTATGTTGTGATTTCCTTTATTTCCTTTAAGTAGTTAATCTGCAACAAAGATTTTTTTCTCTCCAACTGTACTTCCATTTTACCACTTACAAAAGTCTTCAACTTAGAGGAAAAGACAGTTCTCTAAACAGTGATTTGGTTTTAGTGCTGTTTTACCTGTCTCCTTATTCTTTTAGTCAGTGTATTCAAAAACACATTTCTTGCAGCCTTTGAAAGCATAGAGCCACACTTAGTTTTCCAGGAAGATGCTTTCTTAATGTGAATTAGCTATTCTTCATCTCACCAGAACATTCTTCAAAGCTGCTGTTCCTGAATTCATGCTTGATACCCATGGGTGGATCCTGATTTGTGAACATTATCTACCTAGGCATGGATGAGGTCTCTCCATGATCACTGATACTGCTCACGGCAATCTGTCTACCATTTGGAAAACAGGCTGGGGCAGAATCTGGAAGGGCAGCCATCAGTGGGAGCAGGAATGATGCTGCCAAGGGTTTGGGGTGGGAAAACATAAACTCTTCTACAATAGCTGTTAGTTATCTCAAATAGTGCCTTACCTTCACTATCAGGCTCTGTCCTGCCTGGTTTCACTGGAGACAATGCCAAATCCTGCTGTGCTTACTTATTACTTTGTTTTTGCATTGCTATAAAGGAATACCTGAGACTGGGTAGTTTATAAAGAAAATAGGCTTAATTGGCTTATGGTTCTGCAGGCTGTACAGGAAGCATGATGCTGGCATTTGCTCACCTTCTGGTGATGCCTCAGGAAGCTTGCCATCTTGGTGGAAGGGGGCGCTGGTGTGTCACATGGCCAGAGTGTGAGCAAGAGAGGGAAGGGAGAGGTCTCAGACTCCTTTAAACAACCAGCTCTAGCATGAACTAACAGCAAAATCTCACTTCTTACCAAAGGGATGGTGCTAAGCCATTCATGAGGGATCTGGTCCCATGACCCATTCATCTCCCGCCAGCTCCCACCTCTAACATTGGGAATCACATTTCAACATGAGATTTGGAGGAGACACAGATCCAAACCATATCAGATTACAAACACTGTGCGTGTAAGCAAAATTGTTTCTGCTGGTCTGAGCCACTTGAGCCCTTTTCCACTAGTCACATGGAGCACCTCTTCTTGTCCCCCATCTCCACTGCTGCTTCCTTCCTACAGCCCCTGCCCTGCCACAGCCCTTGGAACCACATCGGGTGCTGGTTATCTCCTGTCAATTCTTGTTACATTTGATTTCCCAAAGACATGTGGCCCTGTGACCACACACACCTGTTTGAAGCTCTCCCCTCTTTCTCTGGCACCCGTTGGCTTGACAGTCTCCCCTCCTGATGCTCCATCATTGTTATGCTTCTTCCCAGACATATTCACTAGTTCCTTTGCCTCTTCCCACCTCATAGATGTTCCTGTGCCCCAGGTTTCTATTCTTAGACATTTTCTCTTTTCATTTAGAGTGCTCATCAAGTAATCTCATCAATGTCCAAGACTCCAATTACAGCTTAAATGTTCATGACTTCTCAATGGCTCTCCTAAACTCTAGACACACATATGTGACTGCCTACTAGACCTAAATTCTTAGGTACACCTTCCTACCATCAACATTATTGCAGAGCTTAAATAATCAAATTATAAATTATACAAATATAAAAAATAAGTAATTTTATAAATTTATTAAAAATTGCTTTTTAAAACCACTTTGTATGTCTTCTATGGTGCTAGTTCTTAATATAGATTCCATAGATGTCTTAAAAGATAGAAAAATTGTAGCTTATGAAGACACTGCAGAATTCTCTCTTAAAATAGGTATATATAGTGCAAAGGATTACTGCCATTGCAATATTTCACCTAATCAAAGATTTTGTCCAACCTGTATAAACGGATATCTTTTTAGATAAGAAACTGGTCAAAATCATAATAGTGGCATATGTTGAGGTCACATAGTGAAGTTATCTACGCAGAACAGACAGTATTGTGGAGAATACCTAGAATCTTGAGAATTTACACAAATAGTAATAACTTAGATCTGTATAGCAAATAATATACATATCAGATTCATTTAGTTTATGTAATCTTTATAATCTGAGAATAATGAGTCAAGTGTTATCCTTAGTTTACTGATTATCAAAGAAAAATACAGCTTGGAGAAGTCAAATGAATTTTCCAAATTTATGCTACTTATAAATGGGAGAGCTAATAAAAGCCACCTGTCTGGGTGTAACCCTGTACCTATTTCTTCTAAAGCATATTGTTTTCTAAAGAAAGTATCTACATTTTAAATGAATATATAAGGAATACATCTTGAATGAAGACAATATGCATTTTATAATTTAGATATTTCTGTATTTCATTATTCAGAATTCATTTAAAAAGTCTCCTTGTTGGCATGGACAAAATTGGCAGCTAATCCTATCCCATAAATATTTTCCATGGTCTTCAGCTGATGGCTTGAAAGTTCAGCAAAGGCCAAGTCACAAGGCTTTGAAGTTTGTCATCTTTTTTATCACTGCTCAGATTGTCATGAAGACACCAAGTAATACATGGGTCAATTATAGTTAAATGACTGCAAGTTGATCTTATCAAGCAGTTAGTGGGCAAGATTTCACTTTTACCATTTTTACTGGTAATGATTTAGAGTGTAAGAACACTAGAAATTTAAATCTACTTAGTTTTACTTAATCAATGATGTATTTGTTTATTTAATTTAAAACATTGTTTTTGGAGAAGGAAGAGAACACGAGAAGTTCTTGATCCATAGATAAGGCGTTCAGAAGGAGACCAGTTAAACTAAATTTTGACTGTAATTCAGAATTGTGTAAAATGCCCTACTTTACTTTAAGCTCATTATTTTCATAATTCCTTTACCAAGATAGCAGAAACATGGCTTTATCTATTAAATTATAAATGTGGTTTTTTTTTGTTTTAAACATAATCAATTTATAAGAGATCTAAGACATATAAAACTACATTGAGGTAGAAATTTAATAAAAATTAACTTTACATCTATGTAACTTACGTCTATGTATTCAGTTTATTTAAAGTAGGTCATAACCAAGGATTTCTGGGTTGTGTGGCCAACAGCTTTGCTCCTAAATCACAAAGATGTTTCTGTGTGTGACACTTTTTAAATCCCTGGAATATTTTAAATGTTCATTTCAAATAATCTATAACTTTGAAACAGTTCTTTTTTCTTGAACACATTGGTCTGTCATGTCTAATAGGATAACCAATTAGTTGGTTATCCTAATTCTAATATGCTTCATAACTAGTGACATAAGATAAACCTATGGAGTATTTATTACTCTGATAAAAGATACTGGTTAGGAGCAAGACAGTTTTTACTTTGTAATCATAAAAACATAGTGTCCTGCGTACACTAGGCAGCTACTTATATAGAGCTAATCTCACTCTTTTTCGGACTCCAATATTTACCATAAAAGTGCTTTACAGCATCTATATAATTTTTTCTTCTTTTTGTCCCTTCTTTGTAGTTATTTGAAATTACAGTGCCTCTCTCTCAAGGCCCCAAACCAGTAACAATCAGTTTTGCCAATCACACTTCCTGCCGATGCATGTCTAAACTGGATGTTTACAGACAAGTTCATTCCATTATTAGACGTTCCCTGCCAGCAACACTACCACAGTGAGTATGAATTAAATCTATTTTTTCTGCATCCTCTACTAATATTAAATTATTTTCAAGTAAACATAAGTTAAACAAATAACCTCTGTGAAATTTACTGTAATATACTCTGCTTCAAATACAAAACAAAGACACAATTTTGTATAGTATACAATGAAAATAAACTGAAAATTAAAATTCAGTGGGAAGTGTATTTTAGAGGCAAAGTAATTCACAATATAAAAGAAGTATGTCTGTGAAATAAAACACATTCCACCAGTGTTCATAAAATATCAGTAAGGTAGCTTAATTGATTTAACATTCCTGAAATCAGGTATGCTAACTCATAAATCATATTAAAGTTCAAAACATTTCAGCCTTGATAAGATTTTAGGCCAAAACAAAAAGTAAATATAAATAATTTTATATCTATTAGCATTCAGTTGCTTTCTTCAATCTCAAACATAAAAATATGTATGTGTGTGTGTGTATATATATATGTATCTCCATGTTTCTTATTTCATCAATATTTGAATAGTGAAATAGTGCTTAATTACTTGAAAAAAATTACTGTTAATATCATGTCAAATTGACATTCAAACCATTATTTGTTATTCAGGTTTCCTTTCCATCCTATTTTTTTGGAGGGGCAAATGGCAGCATATACCTCATGTGATCATATAGGAGAACTTATCACGTTCTCCTGTATGATCATGTTCTGACCCTGTGAATAGCTGATAATGAATTAATATGCATTACTGCCTAAGACCTGAGAGTTTTCTGCCCCAAAGTAGGGATGCAACCCTTTGTTCGTTAGGATATCCGGTGCATATGGATGAAACTTACATAACTCTAGCATTTGTAACAAATGTATAAATAAATTGATCAAAAAACATATATATTACAAAAAATTTAAGAAAACCTCACATTTTTAAAAGGCTGAACAATAAATGTAATATGCAAACCATGGTCTTCCCCACTGAATCACGTTGTACTACCCTGCTTAGCGTGGCAGATAGGGGGACCCCTTGTTTGTCCAGGGACAGTTTAGGAAAACCTGGAGGATAGCCTAATTGAGTGACAGAGATCTGTCCCCTTTTATGTGAGAAAGCAAAGATCTTACAGACATTTGTGAATAAGTGTATGCTAATACAAGCAAGAGACCACTACCATCTGAACTCAAGAGGATGCCGTATGTGCAATTTCATCCCTGCAGGCTAGAGAGTTCTGTTCACCTTCCTTAGCCCTGAGCAGAAGCCCTCAGTGACTCCTCCATTCTGAGAGCTTTAGCCATTATCTCCATACTCATGGTTTCCAAAATGACATTTGAAGATCTAACCATATTTTTGACTTATAATATTTTATCTAAATCTATCTTCTATTGCTTTGCTTGTAATTATATTAGCTGTAAGTACAAAGAGAAAGACTTGTTAAATCCTTTATTTCTACATTATTCATGGCAGTGTTTTCTCATTTTCTTTGAGGCCTTGAAATCACAGAGTTGTCATTACTTCTTCTTCTTCTTCTATCCCATCTAAACACAACTGATTATTTTGGAGGAGGGGGAGATATGTGTTCCAAGCTAAACTTATATTTCATTTCCATCACTGCCATTATCATCCACTTCATTATGCATGTCTCTGATCTAATGCAGTGATATTAATACTAGTTTTCAAGCATCAAGTCTTTCTCCTGTTGTATAATGTCACTGTTTTATGAAGTAAGCTTTAAAAGGCATCGTTTCATTCATCTCACCAGAAACAGTGACTTTCAATTGCTCGAAGAACTGAGCACAAATTTCTCACCACCCTATTCTGGTGTCAGCCTTCCTTTCTTGTTTTGTCTTCCATTATTCACCCAGTCTGTGTTTCACCAAGTCCGATTCCCAGAACGCCAAGCTCATTTCCTGCTCTGTATCTTGTTTCTATTCTGGCCCTGGCTTGTGTTCTGCCTTTCCAAAGCCCTCTCCATTTCTCAGAGTTCAGGTAAAGGTCTTTCTCCTGCATTTGTCTTGTCCGAATACCACGGCCAACTTTGCTTCTTGAATACCCATAGCACTCACTGGATTAACTTCATCCTCACATGGCTTTATCAGGGTCTGCAAATGTTGCATGGGGAACTGGATTATGAGAGTGTTTCCAGTAAGTTTATATTCTCTGCAACATTCAGCTAACAACACTCAAAAATACTTGAGCCATTCCTGTGCTCTCAACCCCTTTACCTGCATTGTCTGATTTAACCCTTAACAAAATCATCTAGAAGGTCAGCAGCAGCATTTGCCTTATTTTACAGATGAAGGTGGAAATCACACTCCAAAGCTGTTGGCTAAATAATGTACATAAATGCTTGTTAAATAAAATGACTCATTTCCTGGATGTATTTTATAGCATTTGCCATGTTTTCATCATTACTTATTCATATAACTACTATCCTATACACTGTTTGAGGTCAAGAAGAGACAGGAAGCTACAGCAAAAAGAGCCTGAGTCTTAGAGTAAGCCATACCTGATTCTGAATTCAGATTTGCCACTAATTCATTCTCTTTGATCAGGTAGGTGTTTTATGTCTCTGAAACTCAGTTTACTTATATATAAACTGTAAAGATGTAAAGAGGATTGAATGAAGTACTGAATGCTTATGCAATGCTTAGCAGAGTGTCTGGTATCCAGAAGGTAGTCATTAAAGGGCAAATTTATTATTACCATTAATATCTAAGTCTGATTCATTTCCTCACCCATGTGTTTTTCAGTATTTTTAAAACCACTATCTACAGTAAGAAAAACATTTTATATTCCAAACCAGGATGTGTGGTATACACACACATAGTGTGTCTCTGTGTATATATATATATGTCGATATTAGAGAATTTTAAATTAGCTAGATAACTTCACATGTAATTAATTATGTATAAGCATAAAACTAAAACAAATTACCATTTAAAAATATTTTCCTTAATTATAGTGCTGCTCAAGCTTTCTCATTATCACAACCCCAAGGATCCTTTTATAAACATTTTTTCCCTAATCACTATCCCCATAAAATTTTAATATAACAAATATACTCTGTCTTTATACTATATGTATCTCTGTGCTTTATACATAAAAAGGAAGTGTAAAGTTTACTTTTTTGTTCAATGTAGTGTTAAATAACAAAATGTTTAAGTTAACATTTAAATTAAAAATTTTTAATCTCTTAACAGCTAACATAAATTTATAATTGTATTTGCCAGGAAACTTTTAAGGTAATCTGTTTACTTATATAAATTGTAATATATCAAATTACATATGCAAAGTAACAATTGATATGAATATATAATACAAATATAATAATTTATAAAAACATTCAAAATCACTATTTTTCCAGCAAAAGTAAAATAATTTTTAAAATAACTTCTTTAAAAATATTTGGAGAGCTTAACTATTAACTTTGCTCAGTATGAGAAAACTTTTAACTTATATAGATGATAAATATTAATTTAGATATTGTCAACTTTTTCTTTTCATCATTTGACATGTAATGGTATGACTAACATTTGTAGAATTAATAATAAAATATAAATTATTATTATTTAATTCTCAAAGCTCAAGTCACACATGAAAACACCAAGGACCAAGCATAAGCAATATCCACAGGGCAATAGGCTCACATAGGTACCCCTCAGTATATGTTTGAAATCACTCAGTCAATCAAGAGAAAATCCTCCAGTCATAGCCATCTAGTCACCATAATTTCATAGCTCATATATTGCAAACACTTGGGGTGTGTTCCGTTGCCAGTGCTGTTCATGTAATGGCCAATAAAACTGAATAGAATTTAAGTATTAAGGAATATTATTTTCTTGGGTTTTGGAAAGCCAAAAATCATTGAGATATTAAGATTTTAGCCCCATCCAGGCCTCATACCCAATTTTTACCCCCTTAGAGATGATTTTACTCCCTTTATGAATATTTGCCTTATTATTACATGTGATATACCCAAATAATTTTTTCTATTCTGTTTTTCTTTGTGAAAATATTGGTCTCAACCCTTTATGAATTATGGCCCACAATTCAATAAAAGCTACACTAGTGATAATATATATATGATGGACATGTGACTATGTTATAAAATTCTAACATTTGTTAAGATTTAAGAGGAACAATCACCACCACGGTGGCTAAAATTAAAAACACTGACAAAAACAAGTGTTAGAATGTGGTGCAACCAAAACTCCTATGTCACCAATGGGCATTAAAATTGTTCAATCATTTTGCAAAACAGTTGACAGTTTCTTATGAATTTAACATGTACATATTTCCACACAATAACTTGTGTACAAATGTTCTTTATTAGTCAATAACTGGAAACAACTCAAATGCCCATGAAAGATGAGTGGATTAACACATCTTAGTATATGCATACAGTGGAACATTGCTGAGCAACGTAAAAAGAATGAACTACCGATACACACAAGAACATAAAAGGATCTCAGAGACATTGAGTGAAATAAGCTTGGCTAAAAAGAGTACATGCTCTATGATTTGATTTACATGAGGCCCTTAAAAGACGCAAATGTACTCTAGAGTGAGAGAACGCAATTCACTGTTTGTTTGAGGATTTGGATCAGGATTGACTGACAATGGGCAAGAGAGACATTGTGAGGTGTTAGAAACATTCTTTATTTTGATTGTGACAGTAGTTAATGTGGATACATAAACTTACGAAAAGATGATAAATTCAAAATAGGAGCATGTTATTGTATGCAAATTATTCCCCAATAAAATTGATTTTTGAAAAGCCTAGAAAAGAATTCCTTTATTAAGTATAATTTTTTAAGTAGCTTAGGTTTCAAATAGTAGATTTCTCTTTTTTTTTTTTTTTTTTTTTTTTTGTGAGACAGATTCTCACTCTATCACCCAGGCTGGAGTACAATGACGTGATCTCAGCTCACTGCAACCTCCTCCTCCTGGGTTCAAGCAATTCTCTGCCTCATCCTCCCGAGTAGCTGTGATTACAGTTGCCCAACACCATGCCTGGTTAATTTTTGTATTTTTAATAGAGATGGGGTTTCACCATTCTGGCCAGGCTGGTCTTGAACTCCTGACCTTGTGATCTACCCGCCTCAGCCTCCCAAAGTGCTGGGATTACAGGCGTGAGCCACCATGCCCAGCCAAAATAGTAGATTTTTTAAAACCTTTACAATAACATTTTAAGTCAAATCTTTAATTGATTAGGGAGGGAGATTTCACACAGTCATCCAAAAACTATACGTTGAGTCACTAAGATAAAGAACGCTTCTAGATCCTATTAGACAAAACAAAGATGCGCTTGGCTGGCTCTGAACTTAGAGCACTTATAGTCAAGTAAGAACAACACATATTATAGTTACATTATTATTGTTTTATTTTACTAAATATTACAAAGCAGCAAGCATCTGCCACACATTGTCTCATGTTCATACAAATACTGCTGGTGGCTCCATTCGTAATACACATCACATAGTACAGGGCTGAAGAGTGTGGATGCTGCAGGCAGCTTCCAGTTTTGAGAATTTAGTCTCTGATTTCTCTTTGAGTTTGAGTAGGTTCTGTAAACTTTCTTGTGACACATTTTTTTTAATCTACAAAAGAGCACATAAGTAAGAATGTTACATATAACATCATACGGAATATTTATAAGCTAATCTTCACTGAAATCAATCTGTTCAATAGCATTATACCATATTTGACATACCATACCATGTTAATCTGATATTGTAGAATAGCATAATATAACAATAATAACTCCTAACTCAAGGATGTTGTGATCTTTATAACCAGCAATCCATGTTAAATATTAGCACAGTGCCTAAAACATATTAAGCATTCAATAAATGATCGCTACTATTTTTACTAACATCCTACAGATTTGGAAATTGAGTCTTAGAAATGTTAATGTGTATAATGCTAAAGAGCCAAAAAAACTGCCAGGAAAATATAAAAATTAAAATCATTTTATTTCTGAAACCCATGTGTTCCCCCCAATATCTTCTAGCATTTCTAGTATTTACAGAAAAACTTTCAAGTCTCAATATCAGAAAGTTTCATAAAAGCCAGAGGAAGTAGCAATTCTCTTTAGCAGACAGAGTTAGATACCAATTTTCATATTGGTGTTCTCACAGATTATTTTTTCCAATTATTTCCTCTCATATTTTCTTCAAATTTAACTCCATGTATTTCCATGGGCCCTTTAGTAGAGACTTTCTTTTCATGGAGGGAGCCATTTGTGATTAAGCAGCGATCCCCTAGATTTTCCTCCTTGGTAGTAGTGTTTGTTTATTCATTCATGAGACATTTATGTCAGGTCTTCTATCTCCATAATACTGTATTAGGAAATGTGGGGTATTTTAAAATGAATAATATAATTCTTTAGCTAAAATAACTCATGTACTAGAGTACAAACAAACATAATATTTCTAGTATAGTAAGTGTCTAAAACACTATGCTGTACTTCATTCACTCATTCAACAAATAGCATTTGTGTTTCTGCTAGATACTAATAAGGTGCTAGACCACAGAGATAGAAAGATACGTAGAATTGTTACTCCGGAAGAAATTCCATTCTTGAACCGACATGTAAACATATGACTGAAATCAGTGAAATCAGTGTGGTGAGGAAGCATCTTGGAGACATGGCTACAGTAGAGAGGGGATACATGAGTCTGGAGAGGTCAACAGAATCACATATGCCCAGCCAAGGATGGCCTCTTTCTTAAAGTCTCTTGAGAACTACTAAAAGTATATATGCAGAGATGTGGTATCTGCAGTTTTGTATTATAGAAACAACAGCCTGGTGGCAAGGGAGTGTGTGGATTAGAGGAAGCAAAACGGGAGGTGGAAAACTTCAGGAGTAATCTTTTGAAATAATCTAAGTGAAAAATAATAAAGATGGTGGCCACAGCAGTGGATATGGGGATAGAAAGAAAAGAGGTGGAAAAGACATTTGAAATACAAGAAAGCATATGACTTGGGAACCGCGTATGGGGGATGGTAAAGTGGGAGAAGTTGAGGATGAAACTGTATGGATGACATTCAAAAGACAAGGAGCACCTGTTCATAGGAGGAACTTACCTGAAAAGGAGAACGGAGTTTTTAACACATGTTAGCTTGAGTGCTTGTAATATTTGTAAGACATCAGAGTGGTAGAGTAATTGGAAGAGATGACCTCAACCAAAAGAAATACAGCAAGTAAGAAGACAAGATGAGCCACAGATGAAACTGTAGGGAAATCAATATTTAAGAAACAGTAATCTGTAGAGCAGACACAATAATCTGGAGAAACAGTAATCTGTACGGGAGACTGAGAAGAAGCAATCAGAACAATCAGAATAACAACAGAGAGAGAGACCACAAAAGCCAGTGGAGACATGAGTTCAAGGAAGGAGGAAGTGGTAAGAGGTGCCAAATATTAGAAAGGTTCAAGAATAACTGGGACTTACTCTGTTAGCTGAACAGCATGAAATAGAGATGTTTATTTACTAATAACTTACCATACTCTGGGCACAGAGAGGGAGAATGTGTTTTGAGAAAGGGGGAGAGAAAGCAAGACAGTGAAAGAAATTCACATTTACACATGAGAAACTGAATCAGAAAGGGTAAGTAAATTTCCCCAATGTCACACAACTAGAAAAGTAGCAAAGCAGAGATTCAAACTAAATTTGTTTGGATATAATCCATTTCTTTTGAGGTGTGGCTATGACTGCATTTTTATTGTTTTTTAGTTGATACATAATTGTACATAATTTATGGGGTATATGTGATATTTTGATACATACATATAATGCGTAATGGTCAGCTCAGGATATTTTGGATATCCATCACTTCAAACATTTATCATTTCTTTGTGTTGTAAACATTTTAAATCTTCTAGCTATTTTGAAATATATAATAAAATATTATTAACTATTGTTACCCTACTGTGCTGTGGAATACTAGAACTTGTTTCTTCTATATAACTGTACTTTGGAATGCATTACCAACCTCTCTTCATTCCCCCCACAACTGACCCACACTTCCCAGACTCTAGTAACCATCATTCTACTCTCTACCTCCGTGAGATTCACTTTTTGGCTCTCATAAATGAGTGAGAACATGAGATATGTGTCTTTCTGTGCCCAGCTTATTTCACTTAACATAATAGCCTCCAGTTCCCTCCATGTTGATGCAAATGACAGGATTGCATTCTTTTTATGGCTAAATAGTACTCCGTTGTGTATATATAACACATTTTCTTTATTTTTAACTTCTATAAATTAAAAAATATCAAACATCAAGGACAAAACAAAAACAAAACAAAAAAGTGCCCTTCTACCCCAATTTGAAATGTAACAACTATTTTGTCGTATTTACTAAAGATACAACCCAAATCCCCAGTCATCATTCTTCACTTTTCATTCCCAGAAGTAACCACCACTCAAAAATTGTATTATTCTCACTCTTCTGTATTTTTATGGCATCTGGATTTATTAACATACCAGAAGATATTATACAGTGCAGCTTTGAGTGTTTTGTATTTTAAGTTAAAATGTTGGCATTACTTTTTTTCTCTTGACATTATGTTTTACAGATATAGTCATATTGCTATCTGTATACCTGGTGTATTCATTTAATAACTATATAGCATTCCATTAAATAAACACAAGTTTTTATGTTTTTTTTTTATTCTGTGACAATGTACTATAGGGAAGTCAATATACACTACAGATTAGCAAGACAGTACAATCAAAGAGGAGAGAGTGATGTCAAATAGACAAGGACCTTGAAGTTAATAGTGCTAAATTTATTAGTTATTTGGTTAGCATGGACAATGTCCCTAAAGATGTAATAAAATAACACGTTCTGTGCACAGTTAATAAACCAGGTTGATTTCAGTCTTAAGCTGTGAAAGCAATTGGATATTAAATGAAAACACAATACTATGATTCTAAAGCTTTGAGCACCAGCCTAGGGAATTTCACCTCTTCTGTAGAGGTATTAGGGGAGCAGAGGTTGTTTCTGGGTAGAGGAATGATTGACAAGACAATGTTCAGCATAGCCAAAAAATCTTGAATTATTTTTAATGGATAATAAATATAGAAGATAGGTATTATTTCAATTTGGAAGACAGTCGCGTCGTGGTGAAAAAGAGAAAAGGGATGAAAAAAGATGAGAAAAAAATGGATAAATCTAGCCTGAAGGCTAATTTGCATATTTATTTATTTGCTGCCTTTTATTTCTTTTATTAAAATGTTGACATTGTTTACTCAGTAAAACTTATTTGCTTGCAAGAAGTTACACTTACTAGGGTTTATTTAAGAAGATTTTATTCTTATGAGAACGTGTCTTATTTCCAAGGAATAGAGTAGATTTATAGCCAAGGAAACCTTTGATTTGGAACTTGAGTTCTCCGTGTTTTTGGTCTATTAATCTTTAACAGATCCTCAGTCCAAATGCCTAGATGCTTAAATATCCATAAGTTGTACTTTTAGCCATAATGCTTCACTCTTTCCTTTTTAATTTGAAGGTTATACATTATTGCTTTACCAAAAGACAATGAAGCAAAATAGCCTAATAACATAAATTCAATAAACTACATCAGAGCAGAAATAGAGAGATAGCTTAGCTTCCAGTTAATTGGACCACAGTCTTGTACTAGATCATCAGAAACTACTGTTTTTCAGCATTTTAAAACGTGCATCTTTAGTCTCCCCTGAAATTATCCTCTTTGCCAGTTCAAAATCTTTATGTCCATGTACAGTTATTTTTGAAATCGTAAGTCATATGTCTGTTCATCCCCTTTCCTATAAAGCTCATTATCTAAACATTGTCTCACACTTCAAAGGATCACCTGTTGATGTGAATGGATTTACCAATGGAACTCAGGCAAGAGATTCCAGGCTGTGAGCGTTACTGTTTTTGTAAAGGGAAGGTAACTTTTATATATAGTTTGCCTGCCTTTGGACAGTCTTGTTTCTACCTTCTAAAATACGATAATTGAAAGCACAGCATTCCTATGGCTTGCTGATAGATTGTGAGAAATAACAGCAAAATATATACAGCTGAGGAGATTGCATCACTGCATCTCTGCACTGAAATTATGGCAGTGATTTGCCTAGAATTGGGGGCTACTAGATCAAAGATTGTCCTAAAGTTTAAAGTTACATTCAACCAAACACATGGACAATTTTTGTTAATAACATATTAGACCAGATTTACCAGTTGTTTTCTAAAATTTAATAGACATTTTTTAACCATTTTAGGTTACAGAAAAAGCAGGAAGTATAGAGAGTTTTCATATAACATCCTCTTTCACGAGTTTCCTCTATTTTTAACATCTTGCGTTAGCATGGTACATTTGTAACAGTTGAGGAGCCAATACTGACATGTTATCGTTAACTAAAATCCATAGCTTACATTAGGGTTCCCTCTTTTTTGGATGCAAGTTCTGTGGATTTTGACAAATGTATAAATGACGTGTCAATCATTACAGTATCATGCAGGATACTTTTACTGCCCTAAAAGTCTCCGTGTTCCGCCTGTTCATTTCTCCTCCCCTGTATTCCTGGCATCAACCAGCCACTTTGATGTCATATCAACTCTTATACCCTCATAACATGTTTTTATTGTCATCATTGTTTTGTTTTTGTTTTTCTGTTAATGACGTATGGCTGTGACAAGGTAATGAGACCAGCGGCTGTTGTTGAAGGTCCTTTTTTCTTAATTCCTGGTTACTTATCCTTGAATTACGTGACAAGCTGATAAATCCAGTAACCATGGATTTTCCATTGTTTCAACCTGCCAATACTTCTCTCAAGCTTGTATATCCAAGAAAATATAAAAAATAGTAGAGCAGAAAATCACAAGCTTCCATACTTATCCTACTCTCCCTGTGTCCCCATCCCCACTTCTGGTGGCTTTCCAACCAGTCCTGTACTTAGCCAGTTGGTGACCACACAATGTGACATGTTTTATATCCAAGTCAGTCTCAGACTAGGTGAGTTTTTTATGTGGCAGATTGCTGCTTAGTTTATACTCAGACAAAAAGGAAAAAATTAAACATATAGACACCCTTTTTTTTTTTTTTCAAGAGTCTCATGCTGTTGCCCAGGCTAGAGTGCAGTGGCGTGATCTCAGCTCACTGCATCCTCTGCCTCCCGGGTTCCAGCGATTCTCCTGCCTCAGCCTCCTGAGTAACTGGGATTACAAGCACGTGCCACCACACCTGGCTAATTTGTATATTTTTAGTAGAGATGGGGTTTCGCCATATTGGCCAGGCTTGTCTCAAACTCCTGACCTCAGGTGATCTGCCCATCTCGACCTCCCAAAATGCTGGGATTACAGGCATAAGCCACCGTGCCCAGCCTAAACCCATGTTTTAAATTAATGCAATGATTGTATTAGCCTTTCAAACATTAAGACTGGCAAAATTGTTACAACTATGGAGTTTTCATTGATTCATCCTACTCACCATCTTTTCCTTTAATATCTGAACAAACCCCAACTCTGTTCACTGTTCTGCCTGTCAGTAGACTAATGGAACACGAGCAAACAGTAACACAAACAGACACTAACACAAGTTCATGCAGAATCAATAAAAATCAGTACAACAGAAGATAAGTCTATGTGTTTTTGATACATACTACTAAGCATGTGCCTTTTAAACAATATATATAAAACCTAAAATATATGTATTTCTGATTTCTACCTGTAGTACTGAAGAAGTTACTTAATAACGTTGAATATAAAGGCCACTTTTACTTAACCACCTTCCATTCACTATTAACTGCTGTTTCCAAAGTATAAGCAAATCAGTCTCTGTGTACATAGTCAAGTGTATACAAGCGTCAGGCGTAACAAACTCAAGATGAACATGACAGTTCAAAGATATTTGGGACAAAATTGTTGAAGCATTTTTACCCAGGGCTCTGTAGCTCTGACAATGAAAGAATATAGTTGCTCTTCCAGCTGCTATTCAGACAGAAAGCTTGGGCAAGAAGGGTCTGTATCTATGTTCTTCATAATACAATTACAAGTTTGAACTTCAGATAACATCAGCAGTTGGCATGTGGAATACCAAAACCCTATTTTGGTATTTATCAAGATTATTAATGGAGTCAGGTTTCCCTTATTTGTTTATTTAATGGGGTACAGAACATCCTGTTGGATAACCCGCTGAGTGACATGATGATGCTCTGAAGGAATGCATGAGAGCTTGTGGTACCTGCCTTGAAACATGGGTTTCACTAATGCTGGTGGCTCACACTTCCCATTGAACAAGACTAGAGATAGGAAGGCTATTTGAGGGACACAGCTATGGAACCATAGGTGCCACATGGTAAGCCAAATTTTTATTTGTTGTGTTGTTGTGAAAAACCTTATTAAAAGAGCTTCCAATGAGAGTACTTGATTAATAACACAGTTCGTATCTATAGAAATAATTTGCTTTTCAAGAAAATCATCATGTGCTACAGTTGAATTGATATTAATGTTATCATTCATTTTGAATGATCTGTGAAGTATTTTAAGAGAGATCTGGGGAAGTAAATCAATAAGTAGTTTAACATAAATCAAGGTGCAGTTAAATTTTTTCAATTAGAAATATATTACAAAGATTCTGTCATTTCCAACAACATGAAATAACCTGGAGGAAATTGTGCTGAGTGAAATAAGCCAGACACAGAAAGATGCATATTACTGATCTCCCTTATATATGGAATCTAGAAAAGTAGAATTCATAGATACAGAATAGAAGAGTGGTCACCACGGTCTTGGGGGTGGGAGACATGGGGAAATGTTAGAGGGTGACAACTTGCAGTTACAAGGTGAATATGCTCTGGAGACCTAACGTATAGTACAGCATAGTTACTCTACTCAATAGTATTCTCACCGCACCCCCCAACTCCCCCCCCCACACAGTAACTCTTTGAGGTGTGGATATGTTAATTAGCTTGATTTTGGTAATCATTTCACAGTGTATACATATACCAAAACATCACTTTGTATACCTTATATATGTACAATATTTATCAAATATTCTTCAATAAAGCTGGGAAAATGCATGAATATTATATATATGTATATGTATATACATATATATAAGAGATTATAGCAGATTATAGCTCTTTGAAAAAGAATAACATTTCAGCCCAGTTCTGACTAAGACCAAACAAAAGGTGATAGCATGTTTTAGTTCCTTAAATGTGGATTTGAGGAGTCAAGAAATCTCCAAGTGTAGGAAAACCTCCATGGCAAAGAGTGTAGAATATGAGAGAATCACAAAAATAGCATGCACAAAATAGCCTGCTGTGATGTTGAAAGTATAAGAGCTAGTAATTATTATTATTATTATTATTTTTATTTTTATTATTATACTTTAAGTTTTAGGGTACATGTGCACATTGTGCAGGTTAGTTACATATGTATACATGTGCCATGCTGGTGCACTGCACCCACTAACTTGTCATCTACCATTAGGTATATCTCCCAATGCTATCCCTCCCCCCTCCCTCCACCCCACAACAGTCCCCAGAGTGTGATGTTCCCCTTCCTGTGTTCATGTGATCTCATTGTTCAATTCCCACCTATGAGTGAGAATATGCGGTGTTTGGTTTTTTGTTCTTGTGATAGTTTACTGAGAATGTTGACTTCCAATTTCATCCATGTCCCTACAAAGGACATGAACTCATCATTTTTTATGGCTGCATAGTATTCCATGGTGTATATGTGCCACATTTTCTTAATCCAGTCTATCATTGTTGGACATTTGGGTTGGTTCCAAGTCTTTGCTATCGTGAATAATGCCGCAATAAACATACGTGTGCATGTGTCTTTATAGCAGCATGATTTATAGTTCTTTGGGTATATACCCAGTAATGGGATGGCTGGGTCAAATGGTATTTCCAGTTCTAGATCCCTGAGGAATTGCCACACTGACTTCCACAATGGTTGAACTAGTTTACAGTCCCACCAACAGTGTAAAAGTGTTCCTATTTCTCCACATCCTCTCCAGCACCTGTTGGTTCCTGACTTTTGAATGATTGCCATTCTAACTGGTGTGAGATGGTATCTCATTGTAGTTTTGATTTGCATTTCTCTGATGACCAGTGATGGTGAGCATTTTTTCATGTGTTTTTTGGCTGCATAAATGTCTTCTTTTGAGAAGTGTCTGTTCATGTCCTTTGCCCACTTTTTGATGGGGTTGTTTGTTTTTTTCTTGTAAATTTGTTTGAGTTCATTGTAGATTCTGGATATTAGCCCTTTGTCAGATGAGTAGGTTGCGAAAATTTTCTCCCATTTTGTAGGCTGCCTGTTCACTCTGATGGTAGTTTCTTTTGCTGTGCAGAAGCTCTTTAGTTTAATTAGATGCCATTTGTCAATTTTGTCTTTTGTTGCCATTGCTTTTGGTGTTTTAGACATGAAGTCCTTGCCCATGCCTATGTCCTGAATGGTAATGCCTAGGTTTTCTTCTAGGGTTTTTATGGTTTTAGGTCTAACGTTTAAGTCTTTAATCCATCTTGAATTGATTTTTGTATAAGGTGTAAGGAAGGGATCCAGTTTCAGCTTTCTACATATGGCTAGCCAGTTTTCCCAGCACCATTTATTAAATAGGGAATCCTTTCCCCATTGCTTGTTTTTCTCAGGTTTGTCAAAGATCAGATTGTTGTAGATATGTGGCGTTATTTCTGAGGGCTCTGTTGTGTTCCATTGATCTATATCTCTGTTTTGAACCAGTACCATGCTGTTTTGCTTACTGTAGCCTTGTAGTATAGTTTGAAGTCAGGTAGTGTGATGCCTCCAGCTTTGTTCTTTTGGCTTAGGATTGACTTGGCGATGCGGGCTCTTTTTTGGTTCCATATGAACTTTAAAGTAGTTTTTTCCAATTCTGTGAAGAAAGTCATTGGTAGCTTGATGGGGATGGCATTGAATCTGTAAATTACCTTGGGCAGTATGGCCATTTTCACGATATTGATTCTTCCTACCCATAAGCATGGAATGTTCTTCCATTTGTTTGTATCCTCTTTTATTTCCTTGAGCAGTGGTTTGTAGTTCTCCTTGAAGAGGTCCTTCACATCCCTTGTAAGTTGGATTCCTAGGTATTTTATTCTCTTTGAAGCAATTGTGAATAGGAGTTCACTCATGATTTGGCTCTCTGTTTGTCTGTTGTTGGTGTATAAGAGTGCTTGTGATTTTTGTACATTGATTTTGTATCCGGAGACTTTGCTGAAGTTGCTTATCAGCTTAAGGAGATTTTGGGCTGAGACAATGGGGTTTTCTAGATATACAATCATGTCATCTGCAAACAGGGACAATTTGACTTCCTCTTTTCCTAATTGAATACCCTTTATTTCCTTCTCCTGCCTAATTGCCCTGGCCAGAACTTCCAACACTATGTTGAGTAGGAGTGGTGAGAGAGGGCATCCCTGTCTTGTGCCAGTTTTCAAAGGGAATGCTTCTGGTTTTTGCCCATTCAGTATGATATTGGCTGTGGGTTTGTCATAGATAGCTCTTATTATTTTGAAATATGTCCCATCAATACCTAATTTATTGAGAGTTTTTAGCATGAAGGGTTGTTGAATTTTGTCAAAGGCTTTTTCTGCATCTATTGAGATAATCATGTGGTTTTTGTCTTTGGCTCTGTTTATATGCTGGATTACATTTATTGGTTTGCGTATATTGAACCAGCCTTGCATCCCAGGGATGAAGCCCACTTGATCATGGTGGATAAGCTTTTTGATGTGCTGCTGGATTCGTTTTGCCAGTATTTTATTGAGGATTTTTGCATCAATGTCCATCAAGGATATTGGTCTAAAATTCTCTTTTTTTGTTGTGTCTCTGCCTGGCTTTCATATCAGAATGATGCTGGCCTCATAAAATGAGTTAGGGAGGATTCCCTCTTTTTCTATTGATTGGAATAGTTTCAGAAGGAATGGTACCAGTTCCTCCTTGTACCTCTGGTAGAATTCGGCTGTGAATCCATCTGGTCCTGGACTCTTTTTGGTTGGTAAGCTATTGATTATTGCCACAATTTCAGATCCTGTTATCGGTCTATTTAGAGATTCAACTTCTTCCTGGTTTAGTCTTGGGAGAGTGTATGTGTCGAGGAATTTATTCATTTCTTCTAGATTTTCTAGTTTATTTGCATAGAGGTGTTTGTAGTATTCTCTGATGGTAGTTTGTATTTCTGTGGGATCGGTGGTGATATCCCCTTTATCATTTTTTATTGTGTCTATTTGATTCTTCTCTCTTTTTTTCTTTATTAGTCTTGCTAGCAGTCTATCAATTTTGTTGATCCTTTCAAAAAACCAGCTCCTGGATTCATTAATTTTTTGAAGGGTTTTTTGTGTTTCTATTTCCTTCAGTTCTGCTCTGATTTTAGTTATTTCTTGCCTTCTGCTAGCTTTTGAATGTGTTTGCTCTTGCTTTTCTAGTTCTTTTAATTGTGATGTTAGGGTGTCAATTTTGGATCTTTCCTGCTTTCTCTTGTGGGCATTTAGTGCTATAAATTTCCCTCTACACACTGCTTTGAATGCGTCCCAGAGATTCTGGTATGTTGTGTCTTTGTTCTCGTTGGTTTCAAAGAACATCTTTATTTCTGCCTTCATTTCATTATGTACCCAGTAGTCATTCAGGAGCAGGTTGTTCAGTTTCCATGTAGTTGAGCAGTTTTGAGTGAGACTCTTAATCCTGAGTTCTAGTTTGATTGCACTGTGGTCTGAGAGACAGTTTGTTATAATTTCTGTTCTTTTACATTTGCTGAGGAGCGCTTTACTTCCAAGTATGTGGTCAATTTTGGAATAGGTGTGGTGTGGTGCTGAAAAAAATGTGTATTCCGTTGATTTGGGGTGGAGAGTTCTGTAGATGTCTATTAGGTCTGCTTGGTGCAGAACTGAGTTCAATTCCTGGGTATCCTTGTTGACTTTCTGTCTCGTTGATCTGTCTAACATTGACAGTGGGTGTTAAAGTCTCCCATTATTAATGTGTGGGAGTCTGAGTCTCTTTGTAGGTCACTCAGGACTTGCTTTATGAATCTTGGTGCTCCTGTATTGGGTGCATATATATTTAGAATAGTTAGCTCTTCTTGTTGAATTGATCCCTTTACCATTATGTAATGGCCTTTTTTGTCTCTTTTGATCTTTGTTGGTTTAAAGTCTGTTTTATCAGAGACTAGGATTACAACCCCTGCCTTTTTTTGTTTTCCATTTGCTTGGTAGATCTTCCTCCATCCTTTTATTTTGAGCCTATGTGTGTCTCTGCACGTGAGATGGGTTTCCTGAATACAGCACACTGATGGGTCTTGACTCTTTATCCAATTTGCCAGTCTGTGTCTTTTAATTGGAGCATTTAGTCCATTTACATTTAAAGTTAATATTGTTATGTGTGAATTTGATCCTGTCATTATGATGTTAGCTGGTTATTTTGCTCATTAGTTGATGCAGTTTCTTCCTAGTCTCGATGGTCTTTACATTTTGGCATGATTTTGCAGCGGCTGGTACCGGTTGTTCCTTTCCATATTTAGCGCTTCCTTCAGGAGCTCTTTTAGGGCAGGCCTGGTGGTGACAAAATCTCTCAGCATTTGCTTGTCTGTAAAGTATTTTATTTCTCCTTCGCTTATATGAAGCTTATTTTGGCTGGATATGAAATTCTGGGTTGAAAATTCTTTTCTTTAAGAATGTTGAATATTGGCCCCCACTCTCTTCTGGCTTGTAGGGTTTCTGCCGAGAGATCCGCTGTTAGTCTGATGGGCTTCCCTTTGAGGGAAACCCGACCTTTCTCTCTGGCTGCCCTTAACATTTTTTCCTTCATTTCAACTTTGGTGAATCTGACAGTTATGTGTCTTGGAGTTGCTCTTCTCGAGGAGTATCTTTGTGGCGTTCTCTGTATTTCCTGAATCTGAACGTTGGTCTGCCTTGCTAGATTGGGGAAGTTCTCCTGGATAATATCCTGCAGAGTGTTTTCCAACTTGGTTCCATTCTCCCCATCACTTTCAGATACACCAATCAGACGTAGATTTGGTCTTTTCACATAGTCCCGTATTTCTTGGAGGCTTTGCTCATTTCTTTTTATTCTTTTTTCTCTAAACTTCCCTTCTCACTTCATTTCATTCATTTCATCTTCCATCGCTGATACCCTTTCTTCCAGTTGATCGCATCGGCTCCTGAGGCTTCTGCATTCTTCACGTAGTTCTCGAGCCTTGGTTTTCAGCTCCATCAGCTCCTTTAAGCACTTCTCTGTATTGGTTATTCTAGTTATACATTCGTCTAAATTTTTTTCAAAGTTTTCAACTTCTTTGCCTTTGGTTTGAATGTCCTCCCGTAGCTCAGAGTAATTTGATCGTCTGAAGCCTTCTTCTCGCAGCTCGTCAAAGTTATTCTCCATCCAGCTTTGTTCCATTGCTGGTGAGGAACTGTGTTCCTTTGGAGGAGGAGAGGCACTCTGCTTTTTAGAGTTTCCAGTTTTTCTGTTCTGTTTCTTCCCCATCTTTGTGGTTTTATCGACTTTTGGTCTTTGATGATGGTGATGTACAGATGGGTTTTTGGTGTGGATGTCCTTTCTGTTTGTTAGTTTTCCTCTTAACAGACAGGACCCTCAGCTGCAGGTCTGTTGGAATACCCTGCCGTGTGAGGTGTCAGTGTGCCTCTGCTGGGGGGTGCCTCCCAGTTAGGCTGCTCGGGGGTCAGGGGTCAGGGACCCACTTGAGGAAGCAGTCTGCCCGTTCTCAGATCTCCAGCTGCGTGCTGGGAGAACCACTGCTCTCTTCAAAGCTGTCAGACAGGGACATTTAAGTCTGCAGAAGTTACTGCTGTCTTTTTGTTTGTCTGTGCCCTGCCCCCAGAGGTGGAGCCTACAGAGGCAGGCAGGCCTCCTTGAGCTGTGGTGGGCTCCACCCAGTTGGAGTTTCCTGGCCGCTTTGTTTACCTAAGCAAGCCTGGGCAATGGCGGGTGCCCCTCCCCCAGCCTCGCTGCCGCCTTGCAGTTTGATCTCAGACTGCTGTGCTAGCAATCAGCGAGACTCCATGGGCGTAGGACCCTCTGAGCCAGGTGCGGGATATAATCTCATGGTGCGCCGTTTTTTAAGCCCGTCGGAAAAGCGCAGTATTCGGGTGGGAGTGACCTGATTTTCCAGGTGCTGTCTGTCACCCCTTTCTTTGACTCGGAAAGGGAACTCCCTGACCCCTTGTGCTTCCCAAGTGAGGCAATGCCTCGCCCTGCTTCAGCTCGCGCACGGTGCATGCACCCACTGACCTGCGCCCACTGTCTGGCACTCCCTAGTGAGATGAACCCGGTACCTCAGATGGAAATGCAGAAATCACCCGTCTTCTGCGTTGCTCACGCTGGGAACTGTAGACCAGAGCTGTTCCTATTTGGCCATCTTGACTCCTCCCCAAGAGCTGGTAATTATTACCCAACGTTTAGAATATAATGTAACAGAACATATTTGGAATACATTTATCTTTTAATATTTCAAAGGAGAGATAAATGCAAACTAAGATTTTATTTATCATTAAATTCATTGTTCTTTAGTTTGAAAAACACATATACTCATATTTTTGTCACGTGATTTTAACCAGCATAAAGCAATAGCTGCCACACCAAAGTCAAGCGAAGCTGTGAAAATAATTAATGAAACAATTCTGATAAAAGCATCTTTATCCTTCATACAGGTTATAGGCAGGATTGTGGTTGTGTCTGTGTGTGTGTGTGGTGGGGTCGGTGGGGGGATAGGAAAGTTAGTTTATTCACATGATTCTCAACATAGATATACCTTGCAAATAATTGTGCAATTCCCTGCTTTGCTTTGCAGACAGAATGTCTTTGAATCAATGTCTTTTATAAATACACTATACAAAAAACATAATTATAAACCTTTAAAGTATTTATGCACACTTCAATATTCAGAACTAGAAGAGAAATTTCTGTAAGGAGAAATGCTTTGGAGATTAAAACGTAAAGGAGATAACCAAATTTTACTAAACCTCTATCCATCATGACCACATTTCCTTTCATTCTAAAATAACAATATTTTGGAAATGTTGACCCCCTGCCCACCATTTTTGCCTGAGAAGTTTTAAATGCCAAGAACTTGCTCCTCACTTTTGAAGCACGGTGCTTTCTTTAGGAACCAATCTGTATCACATGCATTCTATTGGTTTGTATTTTATTACATATCATTCTATTACATTTTAAAATGCATTTCTGAGCCCATGTCATTGATTTCATGATTCATTAATGGGTTGCAAGCAGCAGTTGGAATAACACTGGCTTAGGTAATGGCAGTATAAATCACATGTTGGTAAAATGAAAGATGCCTTTCTACCAACACGTTATAATGGCCACTCGATGCCAACATGGCAGTGTGTTACTTAAACCATATATCAGTCAACACAGAAGCGACATAACCAAAATGTTTTTACCATCATTTATAGAAGAAGATTATGAGTTTCATGCAGCCAGGATTAATTGCATTGCTATTATAGAACTTAACATAAGTTGTATCATATTTGATGGAAGGGTGCTAACAATCAAGAGGATATAAATTTTAAAAACAATGATACTGTTTTGGATAAGTCCTGACTGTCTGCATTTTATCTAGAACAATATATGTTCATGATTAACCTAGAAAATAATGACAAAAATGCGCAATGAGTAGAGACTTGCCCTTGGAATTCCTAAAATTATTAGGAAGGTACAATGTTCTCCAAGAAATATTGATAAGTGAAAAAAACAAGGTTTACGATAGTGTGTAAGGGATGCTATCATCTGTGTAACAAAATGAGAAAAAACATATATGCAATTTTTTGGCAAGAAGATACCCTGAAAACATAAACCAAAAAGCCAAAAAAAAGAAACTTGCTGATGATACCGAACTTCTCTGACTGTACATTTTTCTCATGGTCTTAACTCTGATAATTACCTACATGTTTGACATTTTCAAAAGTAAGAACATAGAAGTACATAATATATGCAGGTTAAAGCAAATAACAGTTTATGTGAAGATTGTTAGAAGCCAAGGTTTTCATGGAAGTTATTAGTATGAAGTCAAAGTAGTACATTAAAATCCAGTAATGTTAATTGGATTTGGAAGTAACAGTATGAAATTTTTTCTCTAAAAATGTATGCAGGAATCTCTTGCTTAAGATCAGTAATCTATTCCCAAAAATAGATTTTGAGAGCACATTTCTGTTCTAAATGGGAACAATTATAGTGAATGGAAAGTAAACCAAAACGTAGCTATTTCCTACAAAATAATTGATACCTAATAACGCCTGTAGGAAAGCTTAGAAAAGCGACAAACTATCTTGATAAAATCTAAAATGTATATTGTTTCCTAATCAGCAATTATTGCTGTTGCTAACATACAGTTGCTTTGTATCTAGTTACATGGACCGTGTATATGCTGTATGAGAAATTGTCACTTTGTGGTATAGCATAGCAAATAACACAGCAATCAAAAAGTTAAAAGTCAAAATTAAAATAAATAAAAGACCCATAATAGACTGTTTTTCACCTTGCTAAAGGAGAAATGACTCTTGAAGAAACTCAAGAAGGGACAAATAAGGTCAAATCAGTCATTGCTATTTGCAGAAGGTGATGGGTGGATGGAGGACAAGGGGGCAATCTTCGACAAACTGTCATATGAAGAGGAATGAAGAGACCTTCCCCATGTCTGTGTCTAGTAGATGCTGTAGAGACTTGCTGGACAGGAAAGCTTTGGTAAATCTTCAGAAATGATGTTCAAGCTGAAGGAAGATGTTCAAGCTGCATTTTGGTTGCAAAATGCAGATTTGCTTGTTTTTCTGTTGAAAAATTCCTCTATGTGATGCTGTAAGAGTTACCAGGCTATTATTAAAAGAAAGATGTATTGTCACACTGAGTATGTCTGCAAAACTTTCTTAGTAAATGGCCTGTTTGTTTATACTCAATGCACATGTTAAGATGGCTACATAGGATTCTTACTATGTTCTATCAATTTGGAATGTAACTCAACATTCTTCCAGCACATAAAGTTGTTTACAATATATAATGAGTGTGAAAGATATAAATAAATACTTCTATTTGATGTCTACACCAACATTAGATGAAAAAATGAGGTAGTGAGAAGTTGATATATATCCTGTAAATTAGGATATTTAAAACCAAAAATCCTTCTACTGGGTAAATATTAACTAGGAAAACATTCTACAGGATATAATGCATTTTTCTAGCTCTGCCCCCTGAAAAGGTCTAGTAGTAATGTGATCTGATGGCACTAAACACTTCTGATCTCAAATGATAGCCTCTAAAATGCTGTTTTCCAACAAAGAGAATTAGGGCTCCTGAAGAAATGGCTGATGCCAGGTGTGGAGGAGAAAGTGAGCAAGCTGAGCTTGTGATATATGTTCACCCCAGAGAGGGCTCATGTCACGTGGGCACCAACAGAGAGGGGTCTCAGGTAGCAACAGTGGGGCCATTGGACCATCAAAGGAGCAATTAGGGTACTTGACTGAAGCCTGTAGGTTCATAATTTTTACTCTAAAACAAGGAAGGAAGGTGGGAAGAAAGGGCAAAGGAGGGGAAGGGAAGGAAGAAAGGAGGGAGGGAGGGAAGGAAGGAAGTAAAGAGCTAGAACAACAATGAAACAAAATATCTTTGATAACTTTTTGGGGGAGTACAGAGTGGAAATTTTGCATTTCTGGAGGCTTTACAAGATGGGGATCTGTGCTTCAGAAATAAGTCAGTAAAGATACATTTACATAGATGTTTCCTCCAGTATTGCTTGGAAAAGCCAAAATCAAAGTGATGTAGATAGTTACCTAAGAGATGAATAAAATAAATAATGGTACATCTTTTGTATGGAATATTACATAGCCACTAAAAATAATGGAGCAGAACTCTACTCAATGACATATAAAAATGTCCATGATATATTGTATAATGGAAAAAAGAAATTTTAAAGCAAAAGGTTTTACCTTATTTATTTCACAAGCTAAAACCCTATATGATTATACAAACCAATGTGTTTGCCTTAAAAAGATAAAAGTCTGGTGTCCTCTATGACCATACCACAAACAGTGATCACCTCTGGAATTGGAATTTTATAGCAGTTGTGGGTAGAGAGAGTTTGGGAGAAAACATTCACATTTTATTTCATAATTCTTATATTTTTAAAGCTTTTCTATAAGCATTATTTTGATACATATGTGAGCAGAGATGGTCCCTTCTAGGTACCAGTTACACCATTGCTAAACCTTGTCTGTTTCTTCCAAAGGTGTCAGGCAGCGAACAAGACCTGCCCCACCAATTACATGTGGAGTAATCACATCTGCAGATGCCTGGCTCAGGAAGATTTTATGTTTTCCTCGGATGCTGGAGATGGTAAGCAGAATGATGCTTTAAAGACTAAACGCCAGGGGTCTATATTGTGATTAACATACTCTAATATTAAAACCACACATATAATATTCATCATTCTTCGAAATAAGTGACTAAAAAATAGTACATTTTCTACTTCACATTGGTATTATTTTGAACTCCTTTATAAAGGAACATACTCATGTTTGTACCCAATCCTTTGATGGAAAACATACAAAAGGAAGATGCTTTTAAAAGCTTTTGTTTCATGCCACACCCAGAACCAAGTAAGGTATAGTAAAGACTCTCTGACTATTTGTCTAGACTCAACAGATGGATTCCATGACATCTGTGGACCAAACAAGGAGCTGGATGAAGAGACCTGTCAGTGTGTCTGCAGAGCGGGGCTTCGGCCTGCCAGCTGTGGACCCCACAAAGAACTAGACAGAAACTCATGCCAGTGTGTCTGTAAAAACAAACTCTTCCCCAGCCAATGTGGGGCCAACCGAGAATTTGATGAAAACACATGCCAGTGTGTATGTAAAAGAACCTGCCCCAGAAATCAACCCCTAAATCCTGGAAAATGTGCCTGTGAATGTACAGAAAGTCCACAGAAATGCTTGTTAAAAGGAAAGAAGTTCCACCACCAAACATGCAGGTAAGAGATCCTCATGAAGAATATTAATTTATCTTACTAGAAATATGCTCTAAACCAAAAGCAGTTTTCTTAACCAAAGTAACAATTGCTTGTTAGAATGAGGCCAATACATTCTGAAAGACAAAAATCTTATATTTTTTTAACCAATGCTAAACTTGCATGAGACTGGATTTGCTTCCAAAAAAGCAAGACAGGAGCCTTGAGGATCAAAATTAGATCCAAGCTCAGAATATACTCTAAATTAGTGGTTCCTGTGGGATGTTTTCAAAATACCTATAGGCAATTCACTTCACCCCCACCAAAAAGTATGATGCCTTCAGACATAATTTAGGACAACTGTTCTAAATGCAGACAATTTTTATGCAAAACTTACAAACAAAGGACAGGAGAGTACCACTGGTATAGAATTATATCTGGAAATGAAAATACATAGCTAAGTATTTGATAGAATTAGAGAAATAAATGAATATGTTGTTAAAGGTACCCAAGACTCATGTCTTAAACTTGGTTTTGACTCTTCTGCATCAAGAAAAAAAAAATGAAGTTATTCGACTCAAGCACATTCAATGTTAATCCCGAAACCTCTTCCTCTTTAATCTCAGAGAATAAGGTGATCCTACTATTTAAGCCAGACCTGTCCATTTGACATTTTCTCCACATTCCTTCAACATTGCTTCATGCCATTCCTTCTTTCTTCTGTAACTTGAACATCTTCAACTCTACTTTTTTTCCCCTCAGTTTATAAAAGTTCCCAAATTTCTTCTATTTTATTAGCCTCTTACTGTGAAGTTGAGCAAACTTTAGCAACCCAGGTCTGTTCTCTTCAAAGCTGCTCAAAAACGAGGCATTTGTTTTCACCTCTTTCATCTACCGTGTATTCAACCAACTAAAACCTGGTTTATGGCCTACAGTGCTGTGTTAAACCTCTGTTTAACGTTTCATTGGCCTCATAGTTGCCAAATCCAATAGAGAATTTTGTCCTTAGGTAACCTGTCCTTTCCATGGCCTTTTTCTTTAAGCTCACCTCTTCTATGACATGACATTGTACTTTCCTAGTTGTCTACTTAATTTTCAGACCATTTGTTTTTAATCACTTTGACTGGATTCTCTTTTTACATCCATTCTTTACATATGGGTAGATAATGTTCTTTTTAATGGAAAAAAGCTTGTATTTCATTTATTTACTATCTTCACTAATGTTCATTATTATTTTTCCACAGTATATAACGAGTTCATCTTTTTATTCTCAAGAGTTTTGTGTCCTTATTTTAATGTATATTTTTGGTGGTTTTCCTAAACTAATATTTTAGCTACTGGATTAAAAAGGCTTTAGTGGATCTGGCTATCTCATTGATTATATTTTTCTTCCCTTATACTGCAAAGTACATCATAGGTATAATTTTATTTTGAGAAAAAACTATATTCCAATTTTACCTATATATTCCTACTGTAATAACCAAGAGGACATTTCAAAAATGTATATGCTACTATTTTTAGAAGGATATAGATACTAAATCTTTTTAAGCCTTATTAAACTATGTTTTATATTGAATTCTTGAGTGAGTTTAGTATACATTGAAAAATCTGAAATTCTTATGTCTGCATACCTACTTTTCTACAGAATTATATGAACACAGACAATATTTCTATCATTGCATTTCTCCTAATACTATACATTCTTTCAAAAAGACTTTCTGTTTACTGCAACTCATCCTAGATTCATTTTTCTAAGTGTATAATTCCAAGCTTTGTGATATAAATTGGAGCAAAAGAGAAAATATCATATTTTGAAAATATATATTCTCCTCATTCTCTCTTAATATTTATTACAAAGTGCAGTAGGCAGAGTATATATTCTTTGGTTCATTGCCTTAATTAACAGCTTTTATGGATCATTAAGTATCATATCCCTTTTTAGTAGAGGAATACCAGTAGTCATAACTATGAATTTGCATTTGCAAAGTTTAAGAAAAATTAACTAGACATGCTTTCTTTTCTAGAGCCAAATAAAATGTCAAAACCAAATTGTGTAGGGTTTTTTATAGCACACTTTTGATTTCCACCTCAGGTCATCTTGCACTTTTCCCTTTACACCTATTCCCACACATTAGGCATGCTCATACTCCAGAATGTTTTTCAAAGATAGCTCCAATTCTCAACAGGCGTGGTGGCTCATACCTGTAATCCTAGCACTTTGGAAGGCCAAGGTGGGCAGATCACTTGAGGCCAGGAGTTCAAGACCAGCCCAGCCAACATGGCAAAACCTTGGCTCTATGAAAAATACAGAAACTTAGCCAGGCGTGGCCGCACACACCTGTAATCCCAGCTACTCGGGAGGCTGAGACACAAGAATGGCTTGAGCCCAGGAGGCGGAGGTTGCAGTAAGCCGAGATTGCCCCACTGCGCTCCAGCCTGGGCGACAGAACAAGACTCTGTCTCAAAAAATGAAGCCTCAATTCACTGGAGCAATGGGGCAGGAGACACACTGACCAATTGGTAATTTGTCCTCTCACCGCTACTAGAAACTGGAAGTCTAGGATGGGAGGAAGGGGACCCTCGCTGCTGAGTATTGTCCTTCTCACCTCCCTGCCCCAGAATGCCTCTGTTTCACCTGGAGCCAAGGTGGAAAGGAAGAGTTAGCCACCGTCATGCAGCCAGCTGCCAAGTAGAGACACAAGAGTGAGGGTGGGGCTGCTCACTGAGGACCACAGTTCTGCCAACATGGCTGAGTTTAATTGCCTGGAAGTCTGGGTCCCATACAAGTCCCAGACTCCTGTGAATTCTGCCATGCTTATGTGATCACAGTACGTCAGCAGACCTTCAGTGTTCACTTTCAGAATTTCTGTTTTATGTTTCTTTCACCCATGAAGCAAAGAGCACTTCAAAGGAACTAATGCTTACAATACCTCATCCTTCCATTTGTTATATCAGCAAGCAAGACTTTTATTTTAAGGCTTTTCCATTCCTCTTAAATGTTGTAATTCTAAGCAGAAACAAACTTTTATAAACCTATGAACAATTTCGTCATAAAATTAGTAATTTTATTCCAGTCTGAAATTTAAAAACACAGAAATACCTTGGTAGCATAATGAATCCATTGCCTTGATCTTTAACGTAAGTGTGTTCTTGTTTGTTCTCCTAGCTGTTACAGACGGCCATGTACGAACCGCCAGAAGGCTTGTGAGCCAGGATTTTCATATAGTGAAGAAGTGTGTCGTTGTGTCCCTTCATATTGGAAAAGACCACAAATGAGCTAAGATTGTACTGTTTTCCAGTTCATCGATTTTCTACTATGGAAAACTGTGTTGCCACAGTAGAACTGTCTGTGAACAGAGAGACCCTTGTGGGTCCATGCTAACAAAGACAAAAGTCTGTCTTTCCTGAACCACGTGGATAACTTTACAGAAATGGACTGGAGCTCATCTGCAAAAGGCCTCTTGTAAAGACTGGTTTTCTGCCAATGACCAAACAGCCAAGATTTTCCTCTTGTGATTTCTTTAAAAGAATGACTATATAATTTATTTCCATTAAAAATATTGTTTCTGCATTCATTTTTATAGCAACAACAATTGGTAAAACTCACTGTGATCAATATTTTTATATCATGCAAAATATGTTTAAAATAAAATGAAAATTGTATTATAAGCTGCTAAGTTCAGTCCATTATCATCTTACATGATGAACGAAAACTACTATCATGAAGACACTGATCTTTCTCTGCCCTTTTTTGTTCTCTAACCAGATGTCACATATGTATTACTATGATAAAAAGTATGATCCTGTGAAAGAGAGTGTCAGAGGACAACAGAATGCTATTGCTTCATGTCTTATATGTTTAATGATTATAAACATTTTAGTACATGATACTTTTGAATTTATGACCAAGTGAATCAATATGAAACATCTTGTAAGACAGACTACTTAGCATTGTGGTTAAAAGTCATTCAGTGCTCTGAGAACGTTCAGAATCTTACCTTGGTAGAAAAGCCTGCAGTATATATTAAAATGGCTTTAAAATATTTTCTCAAAAATAATCTTTTCCAAATATTTGACTTTTTCTGGCCAGCTAAAATACTTTTTGTGAGTGGAAGTGCTCCTATCCAATACATTTTTTAAAAAAAACTAAAAATAATATTTAAATACTCATGCATGTTTAAAAGGAAACATTTCAGCCACACAATTGAAGTGCTTGTTTCATTTTCAAAAAGGCATTACACTAAAATACCTTTATCTTTTTTTTTTTTCTTCAGACAGTGTTGCTCTGTTGCCCAGGCTGGAGTGCAGTGGCGTGATCTCAGCTCACTGCCCCTAACCTCTGCCTCGCGGATTCAAGTGATTCTCCTGCCTCAGCCTCCTGAGTAGCTGGGATTACAGGCACGTGCTGGCATACCTGGCTAATTTTTGTTTTAGTGCAGATGGGGTTTCACCATGTCGGCCAGTCTGATCACGAACTCCTGACCTCAAGTGATCCACAGACCTCGGCCTCCCAAAGTGCTGGGATTACAGGCGTGAACCACCGTGCCCAGCCTAAAATACCTTTTACTAAAACAAAGATTTTGCCTGCATAAATAAAACCAAATAAGTGGTTTGTTCGTTGACAGAGAATTATATACTGGTATGTCATAACTACCGTATAAAAATAATTAGTCCTGAAAAGAGAAAATATTCCTCATAAGCATGTAAAGGTAGCACATTAATTTAACTAAAACATTTTTGTTTTTTTGGAACGGAATCTCGCTCTGTTGCCCAGGCTGGAGTGCAGTGGTGCGATCTCGGCTCACTGCAAGCTCCGCCTCCTGGGTTCAAGCCATTGTCCCGCCTCAGCCTCTCGAGTAGCTGGGACTACAGGAGCCCACTAAAACATTTTTAACTGGTATAGGTGACAAATCAGTATGATACAAAATATCAGTATCTATATATTTTGCTACAAAATAATGTTTTCTTTCAAACTGTTTAATTAGGAAGTCAGTGCCCTGAAAATATCCTGTTTTCAATACTAACTTTAAAAAATGGTTTTAATGCAATGGTTACTGAATTCCAGCTGTGTGCTCTGTACAGCATTATCATCTAGATCATGAAGTAAAGTTGTTTATGTCCTGGAAAAGGAAAGCAGTCTTTCAAAACACTCTCATTTATGAATTATAGACTATTTTTCTATTTTTTAGTAACAATGGCTCTGAAGCTTATCAGCAGTCAACATATACATTGGGCATTCTACATACCGGCTAAGGTCTAGAAAGTTTTCAAACTTAAGAATAGTTAAAAAAAAAACTTTGTAAAGTAAATTTGACAATGGGTGATTACAAAACGAAAATTGAGATCAAAATAACCTCTTTTCATCTTATAGGGAATCACAATCCCTAGTGTATAAAATGCTCATCATCTTTGAAATTCAGCTAAGATTCATTTTTTCATCTTATTTGAGCCAAAAGGAATATAAATAAACATTATGTAATCTGTTACTGTTGATCTGGCCAATCATTTTTACATTTGATATATTCATTAATTTTGAAGCTAAATTAGGAGTAAAATATATTCTAAGTTTCAGTAAGCACCCTGAGGCCATGTAAAGAATAGTAGAACCTGATACAATGACTGTCATACGTTATCAGGTTTGAAAACAAACTAAACCGTGTGCTAAACATTAGTTTTTTGGGGTAAACCAAAGAATGAAAACACGAAATCAAAAACTAAAGCCTGAATCATGCCAGAAAAACTATTTAATCTTGTCCCTGGAGATGTAATAATTTTGACCATAAGTGAGAGTATCGTAAACGAAGATAATATATTGCCAAAGATACTTGCAAACAATTTTATGTGGACCATAAAAATCCCTCTTCAACACATTATAATGAATGAGATGTTGTGTAGCCAGTGAAGAAAATGGACTAAAGATAAAGCTAAACAATTAATTAGATTAACAAATATGATGCAGCAAAAAAGCTAAAAACTACAGTGAGAATGTTCATAAACTTTGCAGGAAAGTCCTGAGATGCCAATTCAGTCAACCTAAGTGATAAAGTTAAGAAAACTCTGGAAGCTTGCAGCAGTTATTATCTCAAAACTGTTAATATATTCCAAATCTTAGAAAGTTTATAAACAGAATTTTATGTCCAGAAACCTAATAGC
Organism: Pan paniscus; assembly: GCF_029289425.2. NCBI lineage: Eukaryota > Metazoa > Chordata > Mammalia > Primates > Hominidae > Pan > Pan paniscus. Next base: position 174,402,204 of record NC_073252.2, on the reverse strand, counting down.
ACATACTCCTTTTAAAAGACTCAAGGAAAAATTGTTTTGGTGAGCAGTTGTGTAAGAGTTAGCGTCCAGATTTTTTGGGGGAAAGCTTTTGACATTTACTAACTGCTTGGCTGAAACAGATTCCATTATTAGAATTTCTAAAAATAACCTTTGTTCTTTATATTCACACCACTCAAAACAAGTTTGAGTGGCAAATATAAGACTGAATTCACTGACGTACCTAGAATGCACTTTAAAGAAAAGAGAAAGGGTCATGAACTTATCTCTAGGCACTAGGCTTTCTCAAGGGATACCCCGCTTATGAAGGAATTGTACTCAGTGGATGAGAGAGAAGAAACAGACACAACAGGTGAGAGAGTTCATATTACAGCAATTGTTTCATACATTTGCTGTATGAATACGGCAAAGCTTATGAAACTCCTTACTTACATACTGAAGTTCCCATGTTTATCTGTCTAGGAAGAGCTGGGGCTAAGAGAATACACAGGTCTCTCGGCCCACACTGTTCTACATTGCTATGCTGTCCCCAAGATCAGAGCTTTCATTAGCAGGTTTTCCAAAGGATATTTTTTAGGGACTTTACCTTTTAAATTAAAAATGAGAACAGCATAAAAATAGTATTTCACTCTGCTACAGAAGAAAGAGCAGGAATGTGTCTGATTTGTTCTATATGAATTCTAGAAAGTCCTGAATAAATCCAAATAAAAGTGTCTATTGTACACCCAAACAACAATTTAAGGAAGTCAGTGACACATATCGTGTCATAAAGTAATTAATTATGAAAGAATTACTAATTTATCTGTTCGTATGTTTGAATTGTTGGTATATATGGATTTTTTTTTTTTTTTTTTTTTTTTTTTTTAAGAAGGAGTCTCGCTCTGTAGCCCAGGCTGGAGTACAGTGGTGCGATCTCGGCTCACTGCAAGCTTTGCCTCCCAGGTTCACGCCATTCTCCTGCCTCAGCCTCCCAAGTACCTGGGACTACAGGTGCCTGCCACCACGCCCGGCTAATTTTTTGTATTTTTAGTGGAGACGGGGTTTCACCGTGTTAGCCAGGATGGTCTCGATCTCCTGACCTCATGATCCGCCCACCTCGGCCTCCCAAAGTGCTGGGATTACAGGTGTGAGCCACCGCGCCCTGCCCTATATGGATATTTTTAAAGTGGGGAATAACTATCTGCTAGCTTATGGAAGTGTGAGCCAGTTTCGTATGTTCTTTTCATTACATAACTAACAACTCGTTGTCTAAAGAAGCATACTGTAATAGAAGGAGCTCTGGATTGGGAATCCTAAACTAAGTTTTTAATCCTTACTTTTCTGTGTCCCTAGGCAAATCACCACCTCCCGAGTCTCAGCATGTTAATCTGTGAAGGAAAGAGTTGGATTAAAATTGTGTATGAAATCCTGGCTCTGAAGTTACAAAGTTTCTTCTAAACTATGTACAAGGGGAAAGCAAAACCAGAACATTTTAAGAACTCCAGGGACACAGCATTCTTGAGATTACTGACCCCATTAAGAGGAAATATTTATCTTTTAAAAATGTTGCATGTAAAAAAATTATAAATGAAAAACATATCAGCCTTATACTATAATTCTAATTCTACTTCTTAAATCCTAACACATTTCCATAGCTCAAAGCATCATTCTTCCTGATTTCTTCATATCAAAGGTGATATGGATAAAGACTTTGAAAAATTTGTTTTCAAACATCTTGAAAAAAATTAAACCATGAAACTTTCATAAGGAAGGAAAAATTAAGACTTCTCGTGCATGCCTTCCAAAGCTCAATCAGATGCACATATACTGTATTCAGTCCAGGCAAGGCCTTTGAAGCAAAAATCAATTTCTAATGTTGTTACCATATGGCATTCTGATGATAGGATTTCATTCGGGATTGGACCTTTGTTTCTGGGATTTGACATCTATATAATTGTAAGTACAGAGGTCAAAATGTTGAATACTACCCATAGACTCACCCACCAGGACTGATTATATATCAGACTTGATGAAACATGACGATGACTGTCCACACTAACAGCAATAACTGTTTTGATTGGATAGAAATGATGGTGAAACACTGTTAAAAACTTCTTTAAAATTCATTAAGTAATGAATTTCCAGCTAAGAAAGAATTGAAAATGTCTCAAACCAAAATACTTAATTTTACAAAGAAAATTTATAAATACTTTTAAAAAGAGAAAAAAGTTTTCAGGAATATTCAACACCATTGGACTTTATAGCAATATTTTTAATGTGCCATTAAAGTCATGTGGAATTTTTTTCATTATTTTAAAGCAGCTGTGCATCCTCTTAGCCTTTTTGAAAATTCATTTTCTTATATTCAAATGTATATAGTTTATATAGCTCTGTTCAGTAATTTTTTTTTAAGACAGAATCTCTATCACCAAGGCTGTAGTGCAGTGGTGTGATCTCAGCTCACTGAACCTCCACTTCCAGGGTTCAAGTGAGTCTCCTGCCTCAGCCTCCGAGGAGCTGGGATTACAGGCACTCGCCACCATGCCCAGCTGATTTTTGTATTTTTAGTAGAGATGAAGTTTCACCGTGTTGGCCAGGCTGGTCTCGAGTGATCCTGACCTCAAGTGATTCACCAGCCTTGGGTTCCCAAAGTGCTGGGATTACAGGCATGAGCTACATACCATGCCTGGCCCATTGAATTTCTTTATTGGAAATATGATTACACCTATAAAAAATGTAACTCTGTCCATTCAATTTTAAAAGGACTCCTTTTCTTTGATATTAGTGACATCGCTAAACACACGCCGTCCAGATTTCACAGAGCCCTTCCTAAATATGTAACAAATGGCTTCTCCCTGTTATTCACACTTCATATTTCCTTTCTATACAGGTTTTTTTCAAAGCATTAGTTTTTTTTTTTCTATATCACCTTCTCATCTTAAACAATATGATTTAACCCTTTATTATTTCTTTCTTTACACTCATGCTCTAATGTTTCCACTCCACAATATTTTTGGCAACTGCTGCTCAATAATAGCTATCACAGGAAAAAGAATACCAGGAATCAGATAAGATTTTGGAATCTTAAGTTCAAACATTCTCAGCTTCCTTCCTTTCTTTCCCAGGCTTTGGATTGACAGAATGATACCCATTTTAATACTGCACTTCTTAATCGTGATGATACCTTTGAAGCTCATTCTCCTCATAGAGCACACAGTAAGTAAGGGGCCGCAGACAAGCACTTGGACTTGCTAACAAAAGGGAGGGAAAAACGAAGGGAGAAAGGAAATGAAGAAAAGGAGAAAGTAGGAAGGAAAAATATGGAACAAAATAAGGAAGGGTGAGAAAGGAAAACAAAAGAGAAAAAGCAGGAACACTAAAATTTTAAGAAAACATGAGGGGGGGGTCTCATGACCTGTTGGGACAGGGATAGGGAAGGTGTGGTCACGTCTTGAAATGCACAGAGAAATTTCTGCAATTTGTGAACAAGAATGGTAAAGACAAAATTATATTATCTCTTGAGCAGTATTTGAATTGGATTGTGGTATTTATTAAGTAAATGAGATAAATACCGTGATGGTTGTTTGAAAATTTCAGTGGTAAAAGTCTGAAATAAAACAGTGAAAGGTATTTGGCATGAAATAACTTCATTCTTTACTTGTGCACATGGACATTCTAATGCCACATCATCTATGATTATTCATACAATGGTGTATTGCTTTTGAGAGAGCATGAAGAAACTAATAATTTCCTAATTTCTAGATTTAAAGCAGATGTTTTTACATGAAATTTCGGATCACCTGAGAATTTGGTTGTGATTTTTTTTTTTCTAACAAGACATATGACTGGCTTGCTCTTTGTGTGAGAAATTTACAAGCTCAGTTGTCCCTATCATATTGATGAAGGACAGGCAAGCCCCAAAATTGGGGCTCAGCCAGGGAGGGTTCTTGGCTTCAGCCAGGAAAGAATTCAAGGACAAGCCAGTGGTGTGAGACAGCAACTTTTATTGAAGCAGCAGCAGAGGTACTTCTCCTTGTGGAGCAGGGCTACCCCATAGGCAGTGTGCCCAGAATTGCAGCCAAGAGGCAGTTCTGCAGTCATATTTATACTCACTTTTAATTACGTGCAAATAAAGGGGAAGTTTATAAAGGAATTTCTAGGATGAGCATCGTAACTTCTGAGGTTTCAGGTCATTGTGGTGGAAAGCGGTGCTAACTTCCAGGTGTTGCCATAACAATGGTAAGCTGACATGGTACACTGGTGGGCCTGTCTTAGGGGGAGGTGCTTCTTCCCTGGTCCTGTTTTAGCTAGTCCTACATTTGGTCCAGTGTCTGAGCCCCACCTCCTACCTCAGTATCTGGGTGGGCAGTCATGCTTGACAACTCACCCTCTAGGGCATGTAGGAAAGAGAACTCTTATTCGTCCACATCATGTGGTAACTTATTCCCTGGGCTTCCGGGAAACTAGAGCTTCAATAATGGAGGGATATTGGAGGTTGCAGAGTTCACTTAAACAATCATCAGTCTCTTGTCTGCATCTGAGATAATTCGAGGAATTTGGTTTAGACCTAGAAGGGGTTTTCAGTAATTGTAGAGGTCAACCTCTCATTTTTACAAATAAAGTTATGGACAGTCCTGAACTTTTAAGAATTCTTTCACCAAATTCATATGCCTTGATTCTCTCTTCTCTTATGAAAATTTATTTTACCAAGGACTTTGCATCTTCATACAGAGGTTTCCCTGTTTGATGCAAATCCAGATGCAAATAGATGCAAATACAAATATGCCTAGGTTTTTCAGAAGGTTGCATTTTCAAACCCACTTTGCCTGGTAGAGCCTGGTAGAGTTTCCCTAACAGAATACCACAGGCTGGTGGCTTAAACAGAAATTTATGTTTTCACAGCTATGGAGGCTAGAAGTCCAAGATCAGGGTGCCATCCTGGCTGGTTTCTGGTGAAGCCTCTCTTCCTGGCTTCCAGATGGCCACCTTCTCACTACGTTCTCACATAGATTTTCTCTGTACATATGGAGAGAGAAAGAGTGAGATCTGGTGTCTGTTCCTGTTCTTACAAGGACACCAGTACTGCTGGATGAGGACCCCGCCTTTATGAACTCATTTAACCTTAGTTGCCTCCCTGAAGGTCTTATCTCAAAATACATTAGAGGTTAGAGCTTGAACATATGGATTTGGGGGAGGGGACACAGTTCAGTCCTTAGAAATCTTTGTGCCCAAATTTTAATTAGCAAGAAAAAGTCGAATATGAATCAAACATTTTGAAACCAATGAAAATATCCCGAGACAGTTAGAGTATCTGAGTAGTGTTGAGAGCTGGGGATAAAAGAAAAGTAAACAAGAATTTTACAATCTGGAGATTTGCAGAGAGAACAATTAGCTCAATTATTCAAGTTATACTGAAAACTCTACCTGAGAGAGCTTGTTGAAAAACGGCTTTACTGAGCTTGAAGTAAAAATGATAAAATATCTGTATGCATGAACTGGATTTTGCTCCGAAGTCGGACTTAAAAATAGCTGCCTTGATAGTTTGATGCCCCACATTGTAAGGAGCTTATATTTAATTCTAAACAATTGTTTGATGCTTTCATTCATTACCAATATAGTAACTAAATTACTGGAAGGAACTCTGGTGATAACTGTGGCAATCTATAAATGGTTTTCCAAGCAGAAGATAAAACTGATGGCCTCACTCCACACTGGGATTCTATGGGGGACCAAGAATCACAGCCACAGTTGTTGATTTCAAAGGGCAATTAATTCCTTGGTTGCTGGTTACAAAATTCACAATTATTTTAAAGGTTAGAACAGTGCCTGATTCATAATAAGCCCTCACTATGTAATTTCTATAATCTTGGGTAGTTTCAAATGTGAAATTCTCTTTCTAAGCAGAATTTAATTAATTAATTAATTTCTAAGCATCCAGAAGTTAAGCCTCAAAATTCTAAGAGGGAGGAAACTTGAGAAAATATTGGTATTTGGTCAAACATCAAATTTTAGAATCTAAATTTACCACCACTATGATTATATAAAACAATGTTGTAATGCATTTTGGAATCAATCATACTTTTTGTTACATCAGGTCATGAAACTGTGCTTCAAATATATCATTCCTGACATTTTCTCCTTTAATATGTAAAACAGCACACAGAGACTGGAAGTTTGCTGTGAAAGATCAAGATAAATATTCCAAGAATGAGAGGCAGTTTTGACTTCATAAAAAATGGTTTTGAAACGAAAGAAACAAAAAAGAAATGAATAGGAAAAAATTAAATGTACCTGAATATTAATGACAAAAAATTGAAAATAAACTTTGAAAATAAAATTTGAATTTTTATTCAAATTTCTACTTGATTAAGAATTTCTCACATTTCAGTAGGAATTTTTTTCATTTTTAATAAAAAACACTTTTTTCTTAAATCTTATAAGCTCAGTTTAAATCAGAACTTTTCAAACATTAACTATGAGGGAATTGTTACTGCATTTTTTAAAGGCAGCATGATCTGGAAAATGTCACTAAGCAATGCGAAATGTTCCTGTACTTCAAACTGAACAAAGGGGTAACACCATGTCCTTAACATATAACTTGCTTGTAAAGTTATATGTAACTATTAAGCAGCTGTTGGAAAAAAATACTCTAACTCAGCAATAGCTATGCTGGGAATTCTCACCACATTTCTGGTATATTTGAATTTAATTTTTATTCTTTCTCTTGTCAGAGGAAAATAAATTTATAGAGATCCACTGAAATCCAGTGTAAATTTCATAAAAGATGAACAGAAGATTCAGTCAATGTGATTCAAAGCATAGTTTGTCAAAAAGGTTAAAGGTTAAGGTGTAGAATTGTGAGAGCTTGGAGGAGAGGTGGCAGTAATTTAAAAATAAAGCTGTAAATATCTTCAGACAAAGAGTGTGTGCATATATAATTTTGAAATACCAATAGACAAAAGTAAAACAGGATCGTACTATAATGTTCATAAAAAATATAGACTATCCTCCATATTGTAAGTCCCATGAAACCTTAAATATTATCCACAGGTTCCAGCTTTCAGGTACTATTTTTATTTTCCTATAACCATAGAATATTCCTCTATAAGGACTACTTCTGTACACATTTGGGAAATGAGCTGGTCTTGAAATAAAACACTATCTTTATATATTTTGGTAAGGCAGCCACAACCTGGCGGACTATATTCAACATCTGAAGGTGACCGGGCATCCAAAATTGTAAGCAACTTTACCATTTTGGAAAAATATGCTAATACATATTGTGTTAGTAGCATTTTAAACTATGTTTAAATAATTTCCAATTGGTTAGACATATGTCATTTTGTTAACATGATATGTGAAAAAGAATAGATTGACCCAAATAAACTATGCTAATGAAGTTCATTTGGTGTAGGAGAAAGAGCCCAGTTTGAATGCCGACACTCCTCAATAGCTGTTAGGCCATGTAACCTCTCTAAGCCTCAGTTCCTTAATCCACATTGAGGTCAATGTTGCTGTAAAGATTCAATGCAATAGTGTCTATCAAAACCACAACAGATTTTGCATGTAAACGATGATCAATAAATATTTATTCAATACCCCATTTATTGTCCATGCATATGTTAAGGTTTCAGTTAATATTTTGGAATTAAACATATCATAAGCCGATCACGTATTTCATTTTTTCCTATATTTGTTTACTCCTTTGGAGAAAGATTGATTTGATTAGTCAAATTCCATAAGATCTTTCCTTTCAGCATCAGTCTGTGCTCACTTTTATTAGTAGTAGGTACAGGTGGGCAGGAGGAAGAAGGTGGAAAAGAGAAAAAAAATCACAAATTCGACATTTTAAGAAGCAAACTTTATTTTGCAGGATAAAAGATATCAGATACAACAGAGTATGAAATAATTCATTTCACAACAGCTATTGTAATCTGTTATTTTATCTACTACCTCTTATTAAAAGTAATAATTTTGGAAAAAGTTCATGTTTACACTAGAAAATTAATAATGTATATATAAGAAAATAAGTAGCCCATCATAATACTATTCAAACATACTTATTACATTGTTTATATTTTTATGACTATTTTAATGAATATACAAAACTGGGATCATATGACTTATACAAATTTGTTTCAGGCAGTTACCACATAATTTTTTGTGTACACATTTTTGTTTTACAATGTTTCAATTTTGAATGACCACATAATATTAAAGCTGAACATAATTTTTCACCCTTCATATAATAATAATTTCTATTTGTTTATATGTTTTTGTCCATGGATCTAGTTCCTCAAGCTAGTTCCTACTTGTAGAACCTATGGGTCAAAGCTATTAATTTTTTAGGCATCATGATACATAATCCCAATATTGCCCTCCAGAAAATATGGTGGCCATTTATACCCTAACCAATAGTACAAAAGACTGAAGTTTCATTGCAACTCGACTAATACTATCTTCAAAAAATCTTGGCTAATTTGTGAGTGAAAAAGCTATCTTAATTGTTTTCATTTCCAGTTTTATTGATCACTAGTGAGGTAGAACATGCTTTCAAGCATTGACAAAGTAAAGTATTTCTCTGTGACAAACCTATTCAAGGCTTTTGTCAATTTTTATTGGATTGCTTTCCTTATCAAACTGTATGAGCTTTTTAAGTGTTAATACTACTTAACTTTGATATTCTGCTTGTTTGCATGTTTTTGTTTTCTATTATCTTGAGAATGTAGTTTTTGTTGTTTCTAGGTACAAAACAAAATATTATGTAGTCAAACTATTTTACTTTGCTATCTTTCATTATATTGACCTACTTCCCCTCCCCCTTCCCTTTTTTTTTTTTTTTTTTTTTTTTTTTTTGAGACGGAGTCTTGCTCTGTCGCTGGAGTTCAGTGGCACGATCTCGGCTCACTGCAACCTCCGCCTCCCGGGTCCAAACGATTCTCCTGCCTCAGCCTCCCGAGTAGCTGTGACTACAGGTGTGAGCCACCTCACCCAGCTAATTTTTGTATTTTTAGTAGAGACGGGGTTTCACCATGTTGGCCAGGATGGTCTCCATCTCTTGACCTCATGATCCGCCCGCCTCGGCCTCCCAAAGTGCCGGGATTACAGGCATAAGCCACCGCGCCGACCCTCCTTCCCCTTTTAAAAGAAGTGCTGTTGCTTCCTATACACCAAAGGCAGAAATCAGAAGATATTTCAGGGTTATATGAATGATGAGGAAATGTCATTACTCACAGAGGAATATCTACACGGCACTCTAAGATTGAAGCTGGGATACGAACTAAGTCTGTATCCTCTGTGCTCTCAGTGTGGAGGAATGTTCTACATGGCAAAGCTTTCACTTCCTATTTCCTTTCACGGTTCTACAAGAAGGGCTTTTGACTCCCCTGGCAGGCACATTCACGTGCTCCCTCGGATTGCAACACCGATGATATTTCACTGAACACGCTTGTTCTTAGATTAGAAAATTCCTGGAGTCGTCGCATATCCAGCATAAGGAGGTGAAACTATCCAGAGGAGAAAACAAACTTACAAAATGTAAGCATGACAGAAAATCTGTGATATAAATTATCAATTATTTTGTCTCAAAAAATCTTATTTTAAACAAGTAAATGGTTACTTAATGGTAATATATACAAAGTTTAACTTTTTAAACAAGAATTTATTTCAGTGTATGGTTTGATTTATGTTTTGCCCAAATCATTTAGTCAATTTCTCTACCAATATTTTCAAATAATTATTTTCTCCTGTGGGATGTGTGTGTGTGTGTGTGTGTGTTTATTCCATGTATCTTTTATTATGTATTATTTTCTTATGTATTTTTGGTTCCTTCCTAGGCTATATACTATTTTTATTCATCTTTTTTGATTCTTTCATCAGTATTGTGATATTTTAGCCTTAACCACTTTTTTCCCTCTGGTGAATACAGCATGTGTTCCTTATTTCTCTTCTTTTACCTAATTTTCTTAGGTCCTAATAGCCACAAGGACTTCATCGCATAAGACATAATATCAATCACTCCCACAACTTCCGTACTTTGTATTTTCTGGGAATTTTAATCTCCAAAGGATGTCTAAAGGTGTGTGAAGGGGAGAATATTAGTTTAATCACCTCAAAATTAGCACCAATACAGAAGAGGAAGGGGGCCTAACTTCCCCTGGTGATCTCTCTAGCCAACTGTCACACTGTGGGAGAATTACCCAGCAACTTGCTGTTTTATTCAGATCTGCCTGACTGCTTTGTTTCAGAAGGCAAATGACTGGATCCATCACCAGCCTTTTTCTAAACCTGATTATTTCAGTCTTAGAGTTTTTTTTTTTTTATAAATTCCTCCAGATACTACCTGTCATCTGTCTAGCAGAGAGTTATTAGTGGTCTTCATAAGACTTTTACTACAGAGTTTAGAGAATTGAATGAGGGACTTCGAGCCAGTCTGATGGCATTTTATCTCCAAGTCCCACTGCTTCTTAAGATTATGATGTTTACGTAGCACAAATATTGAAAGAAGTCACATCTTAACAATTTGTCTTTTCCATATGCTGAGGATAAACATGCCTTAATTTGGAAATGGCCTTTACAACTTACTCTCTATACAGAAGTGGCCCCCAAAGATGGTTACAGAATTGACACCAGCTCTTATTAGTCACCAACCAGGTAACTTGTAAGGAATCCTGGCGAAGGTGTTTTCTACTGAGAAAAATATAAAATAACTTCTTTCTCTTCTAATGGCATTTTGAGTTATTGATCTTCATATAAAAATATAAAATCTTTCTGTTAATGTCAAAAACAACATAGGGTAAGAGGAAGGTTAGAAGCAGGGGAGAGAATGGCACTCCCTGAATGAAAGTGGTAACAGAATCTCAATTGAGGTTCTGTGTCCAGCTGTGCATGTCCCTTGGCAATAGGTGTGGAATGTATGAGGTGTTTAATTTTCATTGTACAAAATTAAAAACATTAAAATAAGTGTTTTTAGCCTCTGCTATTTGTGCAGCATAAAGACTGAAATCTATTGAAATAGAAAGGTCTTATCATTAAGTAATCAGAGCTCATTGTTGGTGGCTCATTAATCTGAAAGTGAAACTGAGAATCATTAAGTATAACATAATCATATTTTAAATATAATTGAATTTTATATACACATGTGCACTGATTCACTAGGCTTCTGTTGTGGGAATAAGACCTGTTCTTTGGAGTTAGGTGTTGGCTTTCTTACAGACATAATACCTGCGATCCTTTGTTTTTAAGTTTTTATTTCAATAAAGTGGATTAGAAATTCAAGTTTCTCAAAGCAAACTGTAAAAAAAATTATTTTTTGTTTGACCCAAACATTGATACTTGACTTGTGCGTACCTAATTGTTCAGCTTTTTTTAAAAAAATTGACTCACCTTGACTGTGTCTTTCCAAAGCATTCAGTCAGTTTTCCTAGATTTTCTAGTAATTTTTCCATATATTATGTTTCTTTGCAATGGAGTCGCTACATAAGAAGAGAGCATTGAATAAATATGCATGCATTCATTTCACGTAAATAATTCACAATGTTATTATATGTTTATATATAATATTATATAAATGCTTGAAAGATACATTGTTTTGGTAACTAAAACAGACACATGTGTTATTCAGAGGATTCAAACTGTGGACTATGATGTTTCAAAAAACTACTCTTTCACTGTTTAAGAAGACGGCACCTAGGTACACAAAAACAAACAAAAGCATCAAGCCAACTGTTCACAAATAGAGAACAATAAACTAATAGTGTAAGTGTGAACATGCTGGTGGTTTTCTGTATTTTCTCATTTTATATCCTTACGATGACTTTGTAGTACTCAGGATATGCTCAAGATTAATCCATTTATCTTTGAAACTTTTAATTATGTAGTCTTTTTTCCATTTCCTGCACCCCCACACTCACATCTCAACCCCCCAGTGGCAGCTCTAGGAAACTTCAAAATAATGTGTCTGGTTAAAAGCTGAATGATGTCTATTAAAAGCCTATGCTACTTACAATAAATAAGAGTAATAAAAGAATACAAATTTAACCTGTGACCTCTTTCAATCATGAAACGGCTTTTCAGGCTACAATGCCATGAATATTTTCCAAACAGAAGTCAAATAAGTTGCAGGTAACAAAGTACCTTTAAAATATTATACCTTGCAGCCTTCTTGTATTTTTTCTTCACATAATATTATGAGCAATAGACATATTTGAAAGAAAGAATCATTGCAGAAATAGTCTCAAATTTTATTTTTTTCACTTTTGCCCTGTTGCTGTCCTCATTTCATATGATAACCTTCTCAGAAAACTTCAGCTGCATCCACCCACTCAGTGTGCTCATATACTATGGAGCCATTTGTATGAAGAAGTCTCAAACTATCCAGCTTGATTTTAGACACAATTTCTAATAAATCGGTATCCAGTAATTTATGTTTTGTGTTTTTTAGACAGACTAAAATATTCAAATGTTATTCATTCTATTTAAAAATATTTACTTCAGTCTGCCAGTTTTTTAATCACCAAGGAAATCAGATTCTTTTTCTGTCCACAAGTGATTGTGACTAAAAAGAATTTCAGTACTTTAGACAGCACCTTTCCAATTTTGTGTCCTGTCAGGCCCTGTGAAGACATTGCCAGGTTGGCAATCCTCCTATTTCCTGCCTAACTTTATTCTTTCATGTGTGCAGTCTATTTACCTACTTTTTTTCGAAAACAGAATAACTTTAAATCGCCAGAGCCTCATGAGCTCCTGTGCCACATAATTCTATTTATAGCAAACCAGATATTTCCATGTAATTTCATAGTCTATGAAATGTTTTCTTCACAGTCAAGTAAACTCAACATGTTCACTTTTGAGATAATATCTAAAAAGAAAATATTATCTGCCTCAGACTAAAGGAATGGGTTTCATGTAAATGTTTCCTGTTTTCAGTATATCGCCTGAACTATTATTACAAAACTATCATTTGTAACACAAAGTCTGACTCAATTATAAATGAAACTCTCACAACTGAATTTTAGGTCTAGTTACAAAAATATATAACGAAGTTGAACTACTGAAAAAAGAGGGTGATACCATTCTTAGTTGTAAGATTGAAGTGTCTTCACATTGGATTATAGGACTTTGAACCAATGAGTTAGTTTAAGACACTTCAAATGATTGACAAAATGAAGAAATTTGGTATTTTTTAATCATGTGCAGCATTAAATAAGTTGCAATAATGGTCACAAATATTCATCTATCTTTGTATTTTAAATATTACACCCAAAACCATCTACAAAGTTGAAGAGCATGAGAGCAGAATGCCAGAATGCTTAGTATAAGAACATTTCCAAAATACATACAATTTCCACAGAAGCACCTAGCACCAGTTTTTGCACATGGTCAGACGCACACAATGTTAATTACTCTGATGTCAATTATGAAGAATATATTTTTGCCCAATAGATTGATGTACTTTTAAATCAAACTGGAATTGAAATGTTTTACACAATATACCCTTTATTCTATTCAGTGCTTTCATCCTAAAGGCCTATATTTTCTGGCATTAATAGCTCCACTCTTTTAATTCAGTTTGCAATTGCCTCTTTATTTTCTGTCTTCCTTGATTCATTTGTTTTAAGCTTGTTTCTTGAAAACAGCAAATATGTTTTTGAATTCTAATGTAAGTATCTGATTTGTTCATATTTAGTTTAATGTCCCATATAATTGATTTATTTTATACACAATCATATTATTTATTTGTACTGTTATTTCCTCTTTACTTATTATCCTTATTATTGTTATTTTGAGACAGAGTTTCACTCTGTCACCCAGGCTGGAGTGCGGTGGCACAATCACAGCTCACTGCAGCTTGAACTCCTGGGCTCAAGCAATCCTCCCACCTCAGTCCTCTGAGAAGCTGAGACTGTAGTCTCGCACCACCACACCCAGCTAATTTTTTTTGTGGAGATGGAGTTTCACTATGTTGCTCAGGCTGGTCTTGAACTCCTGGGCTCAAGCAATCCTCCCACCTCAGTCCTCTGAGAAGCTGAGACTGTAGTCTCGCACCACCACACCCAGCTAATTTTTTTTGTGGAGATGGAGTTTCACTATGTTGCTCAGGCTGGTCTTGAACTCCTGGGCTCAAGCAATCCTCCCACCTCAGTCCTCTGAGAAGCTGAGACTGTAGTCTCGCACCACCACACCCAGCTAATTTTTTTTGTGGAGATGGAGTTTCACTATGTTGCTCAGGCTGGTCTTGAACTCCTGGGCTCAAGCAATCCTCCCACCTCAGTCCTCTGAGAAGCTGAGACTGTAGTCTCGCACCACCACACCCAGCTAATTTTTTTTGTGGAGATGGAGTTTCACTATGTTGCTCAGGCTGGTCTTGAACTCCTGGGCTCAAGCAATCCTCCCCAACTGGCCTCCCAAGTGCTGGGATTACAGGCATGAGCCACCACACCCTGCTCTTTATTTTTGTCGGTTTGATAAAGAAAATCCACTTCAAATGTCCACTCAATTTATTGATAATTTCACTTTCTGTCCTCTCACACAGAGATTCAACTATAATATGAAGACAAGATAAAAACCATTTTCTCTAGTAAGACCCACAGTCCCTCCTACCCACCTCAATTAGATGACGACTTTGCAATACATTGATCTCCATCATCTCATAGTCTTTTATTGATGTCCCACGGTAGCAGTGGACTTTCCCTGGTTCACCTCACATTTCCTACCCCTATGTTTGCTAAGATACGTAAAATTCTCCTTTATTTCCTGCATTTCATCTCCTAGCTCCCTTACACTTAGGCGAGGCCATCAAACAGTCCTTGGCCAACAAAATACAAGAAGTCATGTTGGGTTTTTCTGGGCTGAGGCAGTGAAAAGCCTTTGTGGAATTCTAGAACCTCCATCTTCCTCTCCCAGGAAAATCAAGGATCAAGGGGAAGTGCTTGTCTTAAGATGGTACAGCCACAACGTTTAAGCAGCTTGAAATTTGAATGGATTCATGGAGGTTGGCTGTTTGGGAGATTTGCTCAACATAAAGAGGATTTGTATGAACAAGTGAGAAGTGAGCTTTATTGTAGAAAGCCACAGAAATCTGGGGGCTAAGAGTTACCAAAATATAGCTTATTCTATCCTTCCCTTTCAAAAGTCCTAGTTACCATTTGCATTATATATTCTCTTCCATGCAACAATGTTTACATGTATTTCCTTTCTGCTTTTATTTTCCCCTGTCTTGAGCTCTGTATAATGGTCTATTCGGTGATTGGTTAATGTCTTTTCTCAATTCTTTTTCTCATGGGGTAAATGCATGATATGTATTCTAAACTCTCTTTTATATTTTATTTAGGCATATGCTAGCTCAGCTTGATATCTTGATCTATAATTCTTTTTTTTTTTTTTTATTTGACGGAGTCTTGCTCTGTCAACCAGGCTGGAGTGCAGTGGCGCAATCTTGACTCACTACTGCAACCTCCACCTCCTGGGTTCAAGCGATTCTCTTTCCTAAGCCTCCTGAGTAGCTGGGATTACAGGTGCCCGCCACCACATCTGGCAAATTTTTGTGTTTTTAATAGAGACGGGGTTTTGCCAAGTTGGCCAGGCTGGTCTGAAACTCCTGACCTCAGGTGATCCGCCCGCCTGGGCCTCCCAAAGTGCTGGGATTACAGGCATGAGCCACCGCCCCTTGGCCTTTGATCTATAATCGTTGAGTTGCAGTCATGTGTCATTCACTTATAGATATTATCCCACTGTCTTCTGGCCTACATTCTTGCAGAGATATATGTCAGGCCAGTTGCACATTTTCTACTTTGGTGTAACAGGTGAGTTTAAACTTGAAGCTTATCTGGTTTCCACTTGATATTTAGCATTGGAGACCTTTATGGAGAATATGTGTGCATGTTTTGTTATTGACCCAACTTGGAATTGAGTGTGCCCTCTGAAATTTCAGGTTGAGGTTCTTCTTCAACTCTAGAGATATTCCTTCTATAATATTTGTGGCAGGCAGCTTCTAAGATGGTTGCCAATAATCTCCACCTCCTAGTATTCCCACTCTTGTGGAGTCCCCTCGAATGTTATACCAAGGCTGAAGTGTTGCAGCAGAGAGTAGAAGAAATGGCAAGTCACTCCCAAGATTCAGGTATAAGACTTTGGCTTCTATCTTGAGCATTGTTGCTCACTCACTTTCATTCTCTTTCTTAAATCACTTGCTTTGGGGACACCCCTGCTCTGGGCTGTTCTGTTTAAAACAATTCATATGGTTCACCTTCTACCAGCAGCCACATGAGTTAGCTGAAAGCGGATGTGTTATTAACAGTCAAGTTCAGAGATTGCAGACTCAGCTGAGAGTTTGACTGCAATCCCATGTGAGACCCTGAGCCAGAACCATTCCACTAACCCTCTCTGGGATTCCTGACCCATCAAAACTATGGGATAAAGAAAAAGTGTACTGTTTTAAGCCACTTCGTTTTAGGATAATTTGGTTACACAATACAATATTATTCATATATGTATTGCCCTTTCGCTATTTGTTTTTTCCTTCTAGAAGTTCTGTTAATCACCTGCTTGACTTCTTAAATATATCCTCCCAAAGGTATTTTCGTTTCCCTCATGATGTTCATCTCCATAATATTTTCATTCTGGACTTTGAAATATTTTTCTACCTGATCTTCCAGTCAAATAATTCAAGCTTCAAAGGTGATTGACTTTTCTTGCTATTTATCTACTGAACTGATTAATTGGAATATCATGATTTTAATTCCTATGTCTCATTATTGATCATTAAGAAGTTGCCTGTTTCTGCAGAAACACCTGGGGGAGTTCTACTTTCCCTAGACTCGAGACAAGGGAGACTCAGCTGGGGTGTTCAGCTCCTTCTTTGGCTTTTGAGAGTCAGATCAATAATGTGAGACCAATGGAGATCTTCCTATAGATCTCCACAGATCTCAGAAATCAGATCCCAGGTCATTCTCAAGTTACCCTGCTTTTCAGTCTTTGTCCTCAAACTAAGATGCTACTGTCTAGTGTCTTAAATAGCCAATAGATAAGAGTCCCCTCACCCCTTCTCTGTGTCAGAGCCCTGGAAGAACCCAAGCCTGCACTTTCGCTATTGCATGTAGAGCACAACGCTTTTTAGCCCAGTAGACGCAAAAAGCTGGGAGTTAGCAACGGACAGAAAAGAAGTCACTGTAGATTATCATTTGCATAGTCAAATTTCAGAGAAAAAATTTATTTTACTATTGAATCTTCAGTCTTAGAAAGTTATGGCCCAGTGCGGTGGCTCACACCTGTAATCCCAGCACTTTGGGAGGCCAAGGTGGGCAGATCATGAGGTCAGGAGATTGAGACCATCCTGCCCAACATGGTGAAACCCCGTGACTACTAAAAATACAAAAAATTAGCCGGGCGTGGTGGTGGGTGCCTGTAGTCCCAGCTACTTGGGAGGCTGAGGCAGGAGAATGGCGTGAACCCTGGAGGCGGAGCTTGTAGTGAGCCGAGGTCGCGCCACTGCACTCCAGCCTGGGTGACAGAGCGAGGCTCTGTCTAAAAAAAAAAAAAAAAAAAAAA
Source organism: Pan paniscus (assembly GCF_029289425.2). Lineage (NCBI taxonomy): Eukaryota > Metazoa > Chordata > Mammalia > Primates > Hominidae > Pan > Pan paniscus. The sequence continues at coordinate 174,384,681 of NC_073252.2, read as the reverse complement.
AGAAATAGAAAGTTATAATATATGCAAAATATTGTTCAGTAAAAGACACTAGTGTATTGGGATCACACAGCCACTTCATGGAAAAAAAACCAGACTATTTCCTGCTGAAAGTAACTGAGTTAAGGAGACTAGAATCATAATTTTATTGGCTTTTCAAAACCTGTAATATATGTGGGGTAAATATATTCTTGCATTTCAAATGATATGGAATCATACTCAATCCAGGAACTTTTCATCTCAATAAGATCTTTTAGCTATTTTTGAAATTAAGTGCGACAATACATTAGACATAACATGAGATATTTACACAAATTTTCTTCAATTCTTCAAAATCCTAACATTTCAGTTATAATTGTTCCCATTTAGAGATTTGGAGAATGAGAAGCTAGTGGTTAAACGTATGTGTTCTAAATACAAAATAACAGGTTATTGAACTTTCTCAGTCCTGGTTTTTTCATACTTAGATGAGGTTAAGAATCATGCTTATTTCTAGGATGGTGGTAGAAATTCAAAGTGAGGGCTCAGGAAATCAAAGTTGCCCTGAGTGTTAAGGAGAAATATTATTTTGAAGCAGAGAATAGACATGAATTGATTTTTAGTAGTGAGGTGAGTGTGCTGGGGAGCATAGGGTGAGGGGAGCATAGGGTGAGGGGTGTGGTTTGGGTTAAGGCAGCATGTCCAGTGTCCTTTGGAACACTCTTCTTCAAAAGCTTGAGAGAAATAAGAGGAGGCTTCTAATGCCTCAGAAATAAGGTCTACATTGCTATATTCACATGCATATTGTAGCCACCCTGAGTATAAAAGTCCTCCAAAATCAAGATGATGAAGGAGTATTTTGCTCCAAAACCCCCTTTTTCTTCTAATCACTTAAAATCCAGCTCAAGAATCCGCCAAATCCTGAATAATTATGTGAGAGATCTAATCTTTCTCCCGTGTTGTTATAAATCACAGAAAACAATGTTCAGCTTTAGCCCCACACAGTTGCAAGTACAAAGTACACAAAGAGCATTTCAACAATCACATGCCACCAAATAAAACTATGGCTATAACGGTGCTCAAATGTGTCACCAAAGGAGAATAAACCAGGATATCTGTAGACACAGAGGTCTTCCAAATCGGGAGCTCACACAGGTGACTGCTTGGCCCACTTCTAAAGCCACCCCAGCTGAAACAAAGGTGCCAGACCCGTTGATACTACAGAACTCCTTTCATCTGCCACTGGGCAATCATAATAATAATAACAGTAATAATAATAATAAATAAGTTGCCTCTAGCCACAAATATATCAACTATTTCTCTTTGAGAGAGGCAGTTATACCTTTACAAGGGCGACAAGGTGATCGATTGGTCTTTATGGGGAAGTTGGAAAACTTCCAAACAGCAAAATGCTCACATATTAAATTCAGTGGCAGGGGACAGTTGAGGAAGGCAGAATTATTTCTCCATGAAAGAACATAGATGACACTAATATGTCATTTTGAAGGTGCTGAAGTCTAAGTAAATCCAAGCTGCTACAGATCAGAAGTCATGAGAAAATCCCAAATTATTCATCTCAGCCTTGACAGTCCAAAACGACACCCAGAAAAGTGTGAGGCCAATGTTCGAGGAGAGGAAAATTTTTATCTGAAGGTTTAGAGTCAGCTCGTGCTTTTGGAAATTCCAGACCTTGCCATTTCCAATATTTTCCACTCTGCCCTCTTTTCCTCGGTCCTACTCATCGATAATATTCCAGTGTCATAATTTTTACTATTTATTTTCAAAATCAGGTTTTTTAAAAGTGATTTTTGAGTCCATAAAAGAGAATGCCTTTACATTTGCAATGAAAAACAGTAAGCCGGGTAAATAATTATTATGTCTTCACGATTGAGAGAGTCTGCTCTCTACTGAAAACTCTTAACATATTTTCTACAGGCAGAAATTGAGAAGTTAACCATGTAGTATACTATTCAGACCCTCTTTAAATATTGTTATTCAAAAATATAAAGCTAAACAATTCCATTAATTAATGTCCTTTAAAAAACCTGCTTCTGTGGGACATTTCCTCCAGGCATCTTGAGGAGTTATTTAGGCTCACCGAAGAGTTCACTGTCTGGAGAATTATTAAGGCAGAAAAAGAGGAAAGTGATTCAGGTATTATAAAAATGTTTCTTTTTCCTTAGTGCCTTTTATATTTTTGTTAAATTTTGTGTTCCGAATCCTTTTAGACCCTCTCAGCTCTCAAACATTCATGACAGTACCAATCTTTTCCTTAGCCATTGATTCGCAAGGGCAGTGATTCGAGGTTTTTACATGTTTGGGGGGGAAGGGTGGTGGTGTGTGTGTGTGTGTCTATTCTTAGCCATTTAGTAGTAAAGATGAATTGAAAAGTTGATTTCACAGAAACTAATGAGTATTGCTATTTCTTGTATTGCTTTATGTGCTTTCCATATAGATATTAATTTAGTCTCCATCGCACTGGGTGAGGAAGGTAATGTGATCTCCATTTTAGAAATGTGGAAAGTGAGGCACTAAAAGGTTGAATAAATTTTCCTAAACTAAGAACTAATAAGTGATATACCTGGGAATTGAACCCAGAGCAGCTAGCTCCAGAGTTCACTCTTTTCACTACCTGGCTGTTGGGCCTTAAAACATTTACACTGTATTCTTATGGACTCCTTCAATGAGACACAATTGCTAATTCAGGAGCTGTCTGCACATTACATTGGTTTGCTGATTTATTATACAGATGGGGGTGAATGCTTGTTCATCATGAAGGCTGAATCTGCTTGGTTCCCTTAACCTAAAAAGAGTTCTCTTTATCCTAAAAAGAGATGATTTATTTTAAGATAAAAAAAGGAATTGAAACTTAGCACATGTTATAAACACCTAAACAAAAAAGGAGGAAGATGGTGTGGCAAGTGGCACTGCAGTTGCCCCATCGCAAGTCCTGTCCACTCGAATCTGTGTGGGCTGTGACTGATTGAGCCCAGTGGGGTCATGGGGCTCTCCAAACACCCTTTCAGGAGGATCCCTTGGTTACTCTGCTTCCATGCTGTGAGGACTCAGCAACACAGAAGAGCCACATGCGGATGCTCTGGTGCACATTCCCCGCTGAGCACCGCCTTAGATTCATCCCAGCTCAGGTGCCAGACATATGGGTGAGGAAGCTTCCACATGATTCCAAGTCACTGTCATTCCAATGAAGCCCAGCAGAGGCCCCAGATATCACGGAGCAGAGACAAGACATCTCACTGAATCCTGTCTGAATTCCTGAACCACAAGATCTTCGAGGAAAACAACATGATTATAATTATTTGAACAAGGTCTGAGGTGCTTTATTTATGCCATCATGGTAAATGAAACGGAATTGTGGATCTAGAAATGAAGTACCACCAAAACAAAACCTAAAACAGGTGGAATTTGTTTTTAGGATTGTGTGTCAGACAGATGTCCAAAAAGCCTTGTAGTAGGCTAAAAAATTGCCCTTCAAAAGATGTCCACATCATCACCCAGGAAACTGTGAATGTTATCTTTTTTAAGGTTCTTTCCAAGTGTGATCAAAGTATTCTGTGATAGGGAGATTTTCCTGGATTATCCAGGTGGGCCTTAAGTGCGATCACAAATGTCCTTATAAGGCAAAGGCAGAGGGAGATTTGACCGCACCCAGAGACAAAGACAAAGTAAAAACAGAGGCAGAGATTGGAGTGATGCAGCTACCAGAGGCTGGGAGAGGCGAGGAACAGATTCTGCCCTAGAATTTTTCAGAGGGATTGGGAGGCCGAGGCAGGTGGATCACCTGAGGTCAGGAGTTCAAGATCAGCCTGGCCAACATGGTGAAACCCCATCTTTACTAAAAATACAAAAAATTAGCCAGGTGTGGTGGTGGGCGTCTGTAATTCCAGCTACTCAGGAGGCTGAGGCGGGAGAATCGCTTGAACTCAGGAGGCGGAGGTTGCAGTGAGCCGAGATCTCGCCATTGCACTCCAGCCTGGGTGATGAGTGAAATTCCATCTCAAAAAAAAAAAAAAGAATTTTCAGAGGGAGCATGGCCCTGCCAATATCTTGACTTTCCCCAATGAAACTGATTTTTGACCTGTCCTCCGGAACTGTGAGAGAATAAATTTCTGTTGGTTTAAACTACCCAGCTTGTGGTACTTTGTTGTAGCTTCCACAGAAAAGTAACACAGCCCTCAAAAAGGGAGTCGGTGAAAGTGTGAAAGAGACTGAGGAGATTGTTATTGGAAGCTAGAGGAAGGAAACTTGTATATATAATGGTAGAAAGCTTGTCAACACAGTTACCACCAGTAATACGGAAAATAAGAAATATGCTAATGAACTTAATCAAGGTAAGGAGGCTTTTGGAAGAAGAGTGTAAGGTGCATTGTGGCTTCTTCTAGCCAGCTATAGTAGAATGTGAGAGCAGAGAGAAATTAACTAAAAAATAAACTCTTCCTTTTCAAGAACAACTATCAAGGGTTTAGGAGAGTCTTTCCAGACAGAAAAGGCTTCTCAATTAAGAAAGAGTCATTGATTCAAATATTAAATCCAGAGAGCTAGCAGAAAAACATTGTCTTGGGATCAAGATGAAACCTTAGATGTGACTACAAAACCCTTTATGCAGACCTCGGAAAAATTTATGTTTGTGTCCTGTAGACACACTGAGATGGACCAAAAGCTTTCAAACCATCTTCAGGGCATGTCTCTGTTAAGAAAAATATTAAGGCTTCTAAAGGTCTTAAGAATGTTATTCCAGGTTGGGTGCGGTGGCTCACGCCTGTAATCCCAGCACTTTGGGAGGCCGAGGTGGGCAGATCACCTGAGGTGAGGAATCCGAGACCAGCCTGGCCAAAATAGTGAAACCCTGTCTCTACTAAAAATACAAAAATTAGCTGGGCCTGGTGACGGGCACCTGTAATCCCAGCTACTTGGGAGGCTGAGGCAGGAGAATCTCTCGAACCCAGAAGTGGAGGTTGCAGTGAGCCAAGATTGGCTCTGCACTCCAGCCTGGGTGACAGAGTGAGACTCCCTCTCAAAATGTTAGACTTATAAATTGACATACAACAAACCCACAACAGTTTTAAAGAAATTATATCAGATGGGAATAAAAGGGACAGAGACAGTATCAAATGAAAAAAGGCTTTTGAACTCCAAAACTTTTACTGGCAAGATACATGATTTAAAAAATAAAGAAACAGACAAATACAAATCTGCTTAGCTGTAGACATGGACTACTCCTTATAAAAAGGAAAAATGACTCGGGTGGAACAAAGAGCCCAGGATGAATATAAGAGCTGCGGAGAAGAACTCTCAGGTTGTGGGACTAAGCCTTATCAAGGAACTGGTAACATGTTCCCTGCTGGATTTCAGAATTGCTATGAAACAGTGATTACATTTTCGAATAGCAGTGGTTATCCTATATCGGTTTGACTATTGTATGTTCGGTGTTTTGGAGAAAGATAACCTCTCTCTTACATTCACAGGTCAGATTGCAAGAAATACTTGAGGAACTGCACTCGAGGTGTCTTATTTACATATCACCCATTTGATTGATTGATTGATTGAGATGGGGTGTCACTCTGTCACTCAGGCTGGAGTACGGTGGAGCCATCACAGCTCACTGCAGCCTAGGCCTCCCAGGCTCAAGTGACCTCCCACCTCAGCCTCCTGAATAGTTGGGACTATAGGCATGCCGCCACGCTCACCTAGGTTTGTTTTTTGTTTGTTTGTTTTTTGCAGAGACGAGGTCTCATTAAGCTGCCCAGGATGGTTTCAAACTCCTGAGCTTAAGTGATCCTCCTGTCTGGGCCTCCTAAAGTGCTGGGATTACAGGCATGAGTCGGCACGCCCAGCCCCATATCACCCAATTTAGATGATAAGATTCTGGACCTTGAGTCTAAAATGAAGGTCAAAATGGAGACTTTTGGGGGTCTTGGGAGAGGGTGTTTTTATTTTGCATGTCAGTGGGATACAAACTGTTGTAGCCCTAGGGCAGATTGTGGCATGCTGCATTTTCTAAAGATGGCCACCAAATAGATCCCATTCAAAATATTTCTCTAAAATGTGCGTTGCTACTCTCCCCTCAAAAAGTGTAGCCTATGTCTCCTTCTCTTGCACCTGGGTGGACTTGTAGTTGTTTCAACCAATAGAGTACAACTACATGTGCAAATGCTGCTATGTGACCTTTAATACCAGATCATAAGTATCATAATGCATTTATGGTCGGGATGTTTGAGACCCTCACTCTTTGGACATCGCCCCTTGGTATGTTTCTCACAGAACCTAGCTACAGTTCTGGGTGGGTTCAGAACTAGCCTGGAACCTAGCCATAACTGTGGAACACCTACCTGCAGCCTGTCCAATGGGTAAATATCCTAACCCAGTTCCAGTCAACATTTCCAGCTGAGTCCAGCCTTTGTTTTTGTTCTGTTTTTTTGAGACAGAGTTTCACTCTGTCACCCAGGCTGGGTGTACACACAGTCCTGGGTGTAACTGTTCTAGGGTTCTTAATGGCTTTAGAGCTTAGCCAGGCTAGAGTGCAGTGGTGTGATCTCGGCTCACTGGAACCTCCACCTCCCAGGTTCAAATGAGTCTCCTGCCTCAGCCTCCTGAGTAGCTGGGACTACAGGCGCGTGCCACCATGCGCTAATTTTTATGTTTTTAGTAGAGACCGGGTTTCACCATGTTGGCCAGGCTGGTCTCGAACTCCTGACTTCAGGTGATTCACCTGCCTTGGCCTCCCAAAGTGCTGGGATTACAGGCGTGAGACACCACGCCTGGCCCTTAGTCCAGCTTTTGGGTCACATCAACTCAGGTACTAGGGCACCAGACGGGCTGCTGAGTGAAGAAGCCCTTAGGTTATTCCAGCCCTCAGATATTTGAATCACCTTCAGTTGAGGCCACAGACATTATGGGCAGACATAAGCCATCTCTGCTGTGCCCTACCAGAATTCCTAACACATAGAATCAATGAGTGTAACACAGCTGTTGCAATTTTATAGTACTAGGTAAATAATAGTTGGTTACATAACACTGGTAACCAAAACAAGGCTAGATCAAAGAATACAAGAGTAAAGGAAGAAACGACTAAAGAAACAGAGAAGTGGCTGGGCGCGGTGGCTTACGCCTGTAATCCCAGCACTTTGGGAGGCCGAGGTGGGTGGATCACGAGGTCAAGAGATCGAGATCATCCCGGCTAACACGATGAAACCCCATCTCTACTAAAAATACAAAAAATTAGCCGGGCGTGGTGGCGGGCACCTGTAGTCCCAGCTACTCGGGAGGCTGAGGCAGGAGAATGGCCTGAACCTGGGAGGCGGAGCTTGCAGTGAGCTGAGATGGCGCCACTGCACTCCAGCCTAGGTGACAGAGCGAAACTCCATCTCAAAGAAAGAAAGAAAGAAAGAAAGAAACAGAGAAGTGAACAGACACGGACATTACAGATGCTATTGTTTACGTGTCTAGGCCATTTCAGCAATGAGGCTTTCCATGGAATATAGAACTCCTGGATAGGGATAATGAGGCCAGAAAGTAATAAGGGCAACAGGAAACATGTACACAAGAGCAGCAGGAAGAAAGCGCCAGCGCACTCTTGTGTGACTGCTAGACAGATGCTGGAGAATATGTAAGCAAGTAGTTTGTTTTTAACTTAGCCTGATTTGCCAAAATACCAGTGATGCTTTAAGCATGGGAGTTAGAGGCAGAAAGGAGGAGGGAGAGTGGAAAGGAATTTTAAATTATCAAAGAAAGGTTCAGCCCAAACCATTTTAATGAAAACAAGACTTTATAGCAAAGTTGCCAGATATTCCAGTGGATTCAAAGCCTTTTTAATTCTTAACAGTACACAAGACACTTTTTCTGCAATAACTTCTTTCCTTCACAAACACAGACAGATTCATTTTGTAGCCAGCATTCCACTACCAGGTAGGCCTTTGCATCTCCTATTAAAAACATGGTCCACTTTTTGAACATATAGAAAATATTACATTTTAGAGCAAACTCTATCCTCTTTTCAAATAAATTATCTTTAACGAACTAAAAGTTGACAGAATCAATGCATTATTCTGATTTGGCACACATCAACCTGCTCAAATAAAGAAGAGCAAGTCTTCCAGTGGAGGAAATCTCATACTAAAGAAAAGTAATACATTGATCCAATTATTCCAGTAGGCAACCAAACTCATAATTAAGAACTGTGTCAAGAACAATACTAGTATGTGTAAGTGCAAACAATGTTAATTTGACCAGTAACCCAACTGCTGCAAAACAAATTATAGAAATTTAGCAGCTTAAAACAGCACACGTTTATTAGCCTGCCTTCCTATAGATCAGAAGTCCAGAAAGCTGATTCTGCTCAAAGCCTTACAAGGTTGAACTAATGATGTTGGCTGGCCTGGACTCTTCTCTAGAGGTTCTTGGGAAAAATCTGCCTCAAAACTCATTCACGGTGTGGGCAGCATTGAGTTCCTGGCTGTTGCAGGGCTGAGTACCTGTTGTCTTGCTGGAGTTTGACCAGGGGCCCCTTGCAGCCCCTAGCACCACTCTCATCCCTTAAGCCATCTGTTTCAGCTTTCATATCAGCAGTGATTAATTTCCCTCACGTAGAATTCTTTCCATGCTTAGATTATTTCTGACTTACTCTTCCGCAAGCAGCTGGAGAAAATTGTAAAAGGCTCATGTGATTAGGTTAAACCCACCGAGATTATCTCCCTATTTTAAGGTCAATTGATCAGTAATCCCAACATCTGCAAACTCTCCATGCCTCGTAATATAACACAATCAAAGGAGGAATATCCAGCAGAAGAAGGTCACGGGTCATCTTAGAATTCTGCCTCACAGATAACTTGCTATCATCAGTGGAGCCACACTGTGAAAACTACAAACAAAAGCCACGAATTGACCTTCATTCCTTCCTACTTAGATGGCCATTTTCAGCTCTTAGGAAGTGAAAGTGGCCTATCAGCTGGGTCTAAGTTTTAGAGTCAGAGAGAACTCTGACTTCTACTTCTGCCTCTAACCAACGCTGTGATTACATACACCTTCATTCATCACAATGAACCTCAAGTTCTACTATTTGGAAAAAAGGAACAAATAACTCACATTCCAAAGGGTTTTTATGAGGATTAAATGAGCTAGTACATTAAAGGATATCTAGTGCTATGTGTTGTACATAGTGGGCACTCAAAAGAAATTCCCCAGCCCTGCCTGCCGTTCCTGTATAAAGCTGCAGCTGGGCTATAAGCACAGTGTTGCACTTCAACCTCTATCGCCTCAGATACTTAGTATATTTTCTTTTATCAGTATCCTTTATGAAGCATCCACTATTGTGTCCAGCTTTGCATCTGTAACACTAAATGAAGGCAGAGCAATAAACCATCAGCAGATAAATATTTCAGATTAACTTTGGGTATAATGATAGTTACACATTTGGGCTATATTAGTTTATATCAATGCATGGTTACTGGCAGAATTTGAGATGAATAAGAGAAAAAATAAACATCTGGAAAATTTGATTTCAAATATAATGCCTATAAGTCCTGGAAATGTCCTATTAATTCTATTACAATCTTAGTTTTCAGAAGAGTAGACTATAGTATTAGTTATATTTCTCTCTAATGATTTGTAAAGTTAAGTAACCAATATCTATTTTTGTCATGATTCAGATAACGCCCTTGAGATTGATATGTCTACTTACTCCCATCTTGCTGATGGAACTTGAGACCAATTTAAGTATTCTTCCAGGACCTTAAATAAATTAATGGCAGGACCAGGAAGATTGCAGAATAATTGTCTCCTACAGCAGACCAAGCCCCAAGTCTTACACAGACCCCTGAGGTCATAATGCTACCTTTGTTGTCACTGCCACGTCTTGCAAATGTTTCCACCATCACATGCACGGAGACGGCTTGATGCCATGAGGTGAGTGCAAACCAGATTCAAATAGCAAGTTAACCTAGGTCATAGTTTGGTTTGTTAGGAGCTGAGAATTCCTTGCCAATCCAAAATGCAGAACTTATGGTTCAGAAATATCAGATTCCCAAGTTTATTTATTCCTGTTCTTCAGAAAGCATCCTAGAAAAATCACCCACTTTATATTCAGTTGGTAATAACTGAGGAATGGACATGGAAAGTCACAAAGACTTGAAGGAAAACAGATGTTTTTTGTTTTTTCTCTGATACTGAAAAAAAAAAAAAACCACAACAACTTAGAAAAACATGACTTGCTTGAGTGTTTTTTCTCCATAAAAACAAAAGTGAGAAATTGCTGCATTTTTCCTGTAACTGGATTCAAAAGCACCAGGTATCAAAAATTATCAAAACTATCACCAAAATATTCACTCTAGACCAGACCAGAAAATTGGCATTTATATTGACTCATCTGCAACTATTCCAGAAATTTGGAAGCACAGAGCTGGTTTCTGTTTTCTGTCATTGGAGTTTGGAAAGAAAAAAACAAAAGCTGAAAGGATAAAGGATTTTGGAAGTATATTACTGAGGAGAACTCTACAATTTTATTCCTCAATTAAAGAAAACTTTTCTAAACTCTTGGAAATTTTTTAACTTTTGGAAATGAAGATTAATTCAAATATTCAACTTTTGATTTTAAATAAGGAAGTGGTCAGTTTATAGATTGAAGAGTCACACTTTTAGTAAGACAAGGTTTAAAACTAACTGTCAGGAGGTAATGCAAATTGTTTTCTTGTTTGGATATTTTTTCCAACTTCTATTTGATTCTTTGCTCATTCCTTTGAATTGCCCAATGTGTTTCCAATAAAAGAATTCAATCAATATAACACTTCTGTTGGGCTGAGAGCTATATTTCAGTTGCCTAATCACTATTAATCCAAAGTGACAATCACAAAAATAATAGTCAGTTAAAAAGTTAATATGAGGCTGGGCGCTGTGGCTCATGCCTGTAATCCCAGCACTTTGGGAGGCCGAGGTGGGCGGATCACAAGGTCAGGAGATGGAGACCATCCTAGCCAACATAGGGTAACTCTGCCTCTACTAAAAATACAAAAAAATTATCTGGGTGTGGTGGTGAGTGCCTGAAGTCCCAGCTACTTAGGAGGCTGAGGCAGGAGAATCGCTTGAACCTGGAAGGCGGAGGTTGCAGTGAGCCAAGATCACACCACTGCACTCCAGCCTGGGCTACAGAGCGAAACTCCATCTCAAAAGACAAAAAACAACAAAAAAAGAACTAGTAATACTTTTTCATATTAACTTTTTTTTTTTTGAGATGGAGTCTTGCTCTCATTTTGTTGCCCAGGCTGGAGTGCAGTGGTGCAACCTTGGCTCACTGCAACCTCCACCTCCTGGGTTCAAGTGATTATCCTGCCTCAGCCTCCCAAGTAGCTGGGACTACAGGTGAGCGCCACCTCACCCAGCTAATTTTTGTATTTTTAGTAGAGACGGGTTTTCACCATGTTGGTCAGGCTGGTCTCAAACTCCTGACCTTGTGATCTGCCTGCCTTGGCCCTCCAAAGTGCTGGGATTACAGGCGTGAGTCACGGTGACCCGCCCCTACTAGTTCTTAAAACTAGTTTATTGGGTGGGGACTTTATTTAAGAAGGACCTAATCCGTAGAAACTAACTCCTTTGTTTATTTCTAGAGAGTCTACAGAGAAATACACGGTTCTTTTGTTCAGGAAGAACACAACAGCCAGACTTACTTATTACAGGAGTTTTCTTCTTTACCCTCTGTAAAGCTGCCTTGACTCTCAGATCAGCTTGTGTCCATCATCAAACATCTTTTATTCTTCCAAGTAGGAAGTAAGCAACTGTGCATTATTTTATCAATCCCCTTCTCCCCCATATTTCACTATATTTGAAATGAAGCACTATGAATACAATCATCTTCCTAAAACACTATTCTCATTATATTATTTACCTAAACATTTAATTTACAATCTTGGATTCTATATCAGAAGCAGAATCTTCCTTCTAGCTTACAAAGAACTCCACAAAAATCCCAGTAGCATTTTCTACCACTGTCTGGTTTTTCATAAGTTTGGACTGGACCCTCTACTTTTCCCAAGTATTTCTTTTCTTTTCCTAACACTAAACTTTTCCTGGTGTCATTAAGCCCCTTGTGGTGCCTATTCCATTCCTTCTCAATCAATTGATATCACATGTCATATTTCTCAAAAGCTATTTTCACTTTAAACTAGATTATAAAAAGAATCTAAATTCTTTATACAATGTTCAGAAAATAAATGAATTTAGGACTAAAATTTTAAATTCACTTAATTCTATCATCAAGACAATCACTGTTAATATTGTAATTTTTTGAAATGATAAATGCATAAAGAGACAACTTAGTAAAATTTTTAAGTAGATAAATAAGAAGAGTGATTTCTCCTGAAATCAGAATATGAGAAGATGAGATCAATTTTCCATGTTGAAAAAGTGGATTTATTTATATGTACAATTTTCTATTAATAAAGGCTGTTTACAAAAGAGACAGGTAGATTGATCAATGGGTACAAATATATACAGTTAGAAGAAATAAGATTAGTAAGGTGACTACAGTTTACAGTAATCTATTGTACCTTTCAAAATAACTAAAAGAGAATAATTCAAATGTTCCTAGAATAAAGAAAAGATAAATATTTAGGGTGATGCATAGCCCAATAACACTAATTTGATCTTTATACATTATATGAATGTATGGAATTATCACGTGTACCCTGAAAGTTTGTATATCTATTAAATATCAATTAAAAAGTGAATAAAGATTTTTGGAAATGAAAAAAAGAAAAGAGAAGGTCTAGAATATCTTCGGAAGGGATATTTAAAAATAATATATTTACTTTCTGAATAGTTTTTAAATTCTTTTAAGCAATACCAGGAAGCAAGCCTCTCGCTTTCAGCTCTTTCCAGAATATGCCACTCCTCCTTTCACATGGAAAAGACGAGAGACACATCTGCCTCTGCACCTACCCCTCTTCTCAAGATACTGATCCTGCCAGAGAAATATAAATAGCATGGTGCCCATTACCATGGAAATACAACAAATCGCCCCAACACTTAGTGACATTTATTCTGCTCACAGATTCTGTGGGTCAGGAATTCCAGCTGAGCACAGCATAGCCCCATGAGGCCTCAGCTGTGACTGGGGGACTTCAAGACTGATGGCTAGAATTATATGAGGGCTTCTTCACTCACCCCTGTGGGAGGATGGCTCTGGGAATATTAAAATAGCTACTTTCTAACATCAGTGGGGCTCCATAATATCTCTATTTGTCTGTGGCCTTGCCACATGGTCTTTCCAGCATGGTGGCTTCAGGAGAGCAGGGCCTCTTGGGTGTCCCCTCAGGGCTGCCAAGACGTGTGCCCCACAGCAGCTTTGTTTCTAACCGAGCCTCACAACATTCTAATAAAAGTGGGTCACAAAGGCTTGTCCATATTCAAAAGACATTTAGATGCCACCTTGTGTGAGAGGATTGTTTGAGAATTTGCCGACATGTTTTAAAGCCACACAGTAAGAGAGGCAGATGACATTTCCCAGAAGATCAGCCACATGTTATGAATCCAAACCATTAGGCTTTATGCTTGTCAGTTTCTGGGCACATGGGAATGATGTGTCTTCACTCACTTGTAGTCAGGTGGGGCATGTGACTGCTTCTGGCCAAGGGATTGTGAGCAGAAGCAACTTGTGCCACCTTTTGACCAAAGCATTGAAGGGTCACTGTGCAATTCCCCCTGACTTTCTTCTCCTTTGTTGTAAGTTGGGTTGTATACCTCCCAAAATATATTGAAGTCCTAACCGCCAGTACCTCAGAAGGTGACCCATTTGGGAATAGTGTTCTTGCAGATGTAATTAGGTAGACGACAATGAGGTCACACTGGAGGAGGGTGGGCCCTCCATCCAACGTGACTGGGGTCCTTATGAGAAGATGATGTGGAGACACACCAGGAGAGAGCACCAAGTGATGCACAGGCAGAGGCTGGGGTCACACAGGTGCAAGATAGGGATTGTCAAGCACCACCAGTGATGCTAGAAGCTCAGAGAAAAGCATAGAACAGATTCCTCCTAAGAGAATCGAGAGAGAGCTCTGCCTGCACCTTGATTTTAGACCTCTGGCTTCCAGAACTGTGACACCATACATTTCTGTTGCTTTATGCCACTTAGTTTGTGGCATATTTTATATCAATGCTAGCAAAATAATACACTCTTGGCTGGGCACAGTGGCTCATGCCTGTAATCCCAGCACTTTGGGAGGCCGAGGTGGATGGATCACCTGAGGTCAGGAGTTTGAGACAAGCCTGGCCAACATGGTGAAACCCTGATTCTACTAAAAATACAAAAATTAGCCAGGCATGGTGGCATGCTCCTGTAATCTCAGCTACTCCAGAGGCTGACAGGAGAATCGCTTGAACCTGGGAGGCGGAGGTTGCAGTGAGCCAAGATTGCACCACTGTACTTCAGCCTGGGTGATACTCTGTCTCAAAATAATAATAACAATATACTCTTCATTCAAGATTAACTATTGAGGAGGCCTCATGCTGAAATCAAAAGACCAAAGAATATAGCAGGTGGCCATTGTCCTGACTCAGAATAGATTTAGAAATCTTCTTTTGCTGTATAAAGCGAACAGAGATTTGGGGGAAGTTTGTTATTGGCGCATAAGCCAAGACTATCTTGACAGCATCCATATACAATTATTCATTTTCAGAAATGTGTTTTTATTTGGCTCTGAACTACATCTAATTTTGTAAAGGTGAAATTCATGTGCATTTTGAAAACAAGTGGTAACATGGGTGACAGTACCTGAGTACTTAGGCACTAAAAATATGTAAAAAGTATGTACTGAAAGTGGGTAGCTATAAAATATGATGATATATTTATTTTCAGACATTCCATAAGTGGGGGAAATAGAACAAAGGACATTAATAGTTAAAATGGATCCTTTTTTTAAATGTATATATATCGATTTATAATTATAGACATCAAGAAGTAATGAAACATTACCTATAATGTAATCTAAATTACACATTACAACACAAGATTTCTGTAGAGTGAATCCTGTACGTTTATTGAACCTATTATATATTTATAATTTTTTTTTGACAGGGTCTGCTCTGTCGCCCAGGCTGGAGTGCAGTGGATATCTTCCACCTCCCCAGTTCAAGCAATTCTTGTGCCTCAGCCTCCTCAGTAGCTGAGATCACAGGCGTGTGCCATCACGCCCAGCTAATCTTTGTATTTTCAGTAGAGATGAGGTTTTGCCATGTTGGCCAGTCTGGTCTGAAGCTCCTGGGCTCAAGTGATCTGCCCGCCTCGGCCTCCCAAAGTGCGGGGATTACAGGCGTGAGCCACTGTGGCTGGCTTAAAAATACTTTTTGTAAAAGAAATCATCTTTCATTTTCTGTCCTGGAGTCAAATGTTAAGCAAATCTTCGAAAATATATTTTTTAATTGTATAAAACTGGAGTGTATATTGCATGAAATTTATGTCTTATTTTAAAATGTACAGTTCGGTAGCATTAAAGTCTATTCACATTATTGTGCAACCAATCTCCAGAACATTTCATCTTATAAAGCTGAAACTCTACATCCATTAAACCATAGCACCTTATTCTCTCCCCTCCCACCCACCCCCCCAACTCCCAGCCCCTGGCAACTGCCATTCTACTTTCTGTCTCTATGGAGTCAACTACTCTAGATAGATCATGTAAATAAAATCATATAGTATCTGTCCTTTTGTCACTGGCTTATTCCATTTAGCATAATGTCCTCAAGGTTCATTCATGTTGTAGTATGTGTCAGAATTTCTTTTCTTGTTAAGGCAGAATAATATTCCATTGTATGTGTATTCCACATACAGTGTTGTTTATCCATTTACCATTGATGGACACTTGGCTGCTTCCACCTCTTGGCTATAGTGAATAATACTGTAATGAACACTGGCGTTCCAGTAACTCCTTGGGATCTTGCTTTCAATTCCTTTGGATATATATTTGAAAGCAGAGTTGCTGCATCATATGGTAATTGAATTTTGGAGGAAACGCCATACTGTTATTCAAAGTGCTGCACCATATTCCATTCCTACCAATAATGTACAAGGATTCTAATTTCTCCAGATCCTCGCCAACACTTGTTATTTTCTGTTTTTTTTTTTGTTTTTAAATAAAAGCTCTCCTAATGGGTGTGAGGTGATATATCATTGTGGTTTTGACTTGCATTTCCCTAATGATGAGTGATGCTGAGCATCTTTTCATATGCTTCTTTACCATTTGTGTATCTTCTTTGGCGAAATGTCTATTCAAGTCTTTAGCCTATATTTTATTGTTGTTTAGTGCAGGAGTTCTATCTGTTTTCTGGATATTCAATTTTTATCAGAGATATGTTTTGCAAGTGTTTTCTCTTACACCACATGTGATGGACTAAATTGTGTCCCCACTGAATTGATGTGTTGAAGTCCTACCTTCCCCTACCTCAAAATGTGTGTTTGAAGGTAAAGCCTTTCAAGAAGTAATTAAGGTAAAATGAAATCATATTGATAGATCCTAAACCAATTTGACTGGTGTCCATTTAGAAGAGAAAGTTAGGGCACAGATATGTATGCACACCAACGCAAGATTATTTGAGTACACAGCAAGAAGATGGCCATGTGTCAAAACCTCAAAAGATACCTAATCTGCTGACACCTTGATCTTGGACTTCCAGCCTCCAGAATTGTGAGAAAACAAATTTCTGTTATTTAAGCCACCAGTCTGTGTTTTTTTTGGTTATGGCAGCCCCAGCAAACTAATACACTGTAGGTTGTCTTTTGTCTTTTCACTCTGTTGATTATATACTTTGATATGCAGACTACAAAAATAATTTTGTAATAAGTATGTAAGATGAACTTCTATTGTAGCACATTATTTGCAAATTTTACCACATTCATTATTTCTTTTGATTAAGAATTAGGTCTCCCCAACCAGGCATACTTTGTTTGGTTCCCAGTTTTGCCCTATATCATCTATGTGATCCTGGGCAAGTTTCTTATCCAAAGCCTACAATTCCCTATGTAAAAAGGAGAACAATAATAATAATCATTTCTTCACATAACTATTGTGGGTATTAAAATCATGTGTGTGAGATTGGCATGAATTTCATCCCATTTATTCAGTAATGCAAAAAACTTTTTTTTAACTTTTTTATATGTAAAAAAAATTTTTTTTAACATTTTTAATAAATAATGTAATTTTTGTCTATAATGTGATTTTATCTCTCTTTTTAGGTAATATATATCTGATGAAAAAAATAATGTTGGTTAACTATGGAAAAATTTTGTCATTTCAGACTTTAAATTTAACCAAGTAGCATCTTAGCCATGAGGAATTTACACATCGTGGTGCAGAGAGAGAACACCTGCTCCTGGATATCAGCATCTGTTCCATATTGCCCTGTGTGAATGTCTGCACTTTCTGGTCCTTGGATGAGGTCAGCCAACCACACTGTCATTTGCTTAGATGTCTGCTTTTCTGGAATTCTCCAATTGCTAGTCAACACAATCTCTATTTTCCTTGACTTGACTCTCAAGGATCTCAGATACACGGTTTCATTTTTGTCTATCCCTAGTCTTGTGGGCTTGTAAGAAACACAGATGATGTTCAAGACTGCAGAGACTCAGTAAATTTCCTCAAGCCTTTTCTGCCTCAGCAAGTCATGCCGGCGTCTCTACACTTCTGCTGCTACCACTGGCTGGCACACATCAGGAAAAGCCCACACCCTGCTTGTTCACTTTTCCGAGAAAGCGGAGTGCACAGCTCTGTTTAGATTATCTCAGCTAAAGCCCAATCCAACCAATGGCTCTCTGGAGATGGGGCCAGGGCCATCCAATGTCCCTGTACAGAGAACCTCACTGTACTCTTCCCTCTGTAATTTCTCGTCTTCTTCCCAACCTGTGGAATTTTAAATACAATCTAGGTGGCTGGGGAGGAAAAAGCCTAGCTCTTACTATATATTCTCTCTTTATTGTTTAGACAGGGAAGCTTGGCTCTTGCTATTCAATAGATACATGTGAAAACTCAAAAAAATTTTGTCTCAATGACATGGACTTGACTTTGAGGCTCAAAAGTCTACTTTAAAACAACAGCAACAAGTATGCTCAGTAGATTCCTTGTATTACTACTGTAAGAACTCTACCCCGAGGGCAGTAAGTATAAAACGTCTTGAGAAGTCCCTAAATTTGAGAAGTGGGTGGGGAAAAGACAGAGGGAGCTAGAAATGTTGGAAATGCAAAGCACAGTAAGTCATTATAATTTTATTCCTCCGTGCATGTAAAGTACTCGGAATAATGCCAACTATGTAATAAACACAGATTTATATTAAATCTGTAGGAAATTAGCAGAGCATATATTATCAGGAATTTACAAGATAGGGAAATTGAAACACAAAGGTTTACTTAATCACGAACAGTCTCAGGCAAGTGGGAGAGGCATAACTAAAACATACGCTGCCTAATAATTTTCTGTTTTCTTTCCAGGATATTGTGTGGCCTCAGGCATTTGGGTAAAAGTAAGAGATACTAATTAGTCCTTCATGTGTGCCAAGGCAGCAGTTCATGTTTCTATCATTCTTTTAAACGAATAGTAAACAGATCTAAAATAAAGATACCATTTTTGAGATTTTTTTCTAGGTTATAAGACTTTCCCTAACGCCATGTCAATTTTAACAAATGGATTCCTCTGCTATATAACATGGATATTCCATGAATGTACAAGAGCATAACACTTTCAGTATGTAAGTAGGGTATAGAGAAGTAACATTTTGGAAATGTTTTGGATACATTTTGTGCGTATTTCTATATAAGTCCATATGTCTAATAAAGCTGGAATTGAAAGGAGTCTAACATTTTTAAGTGTAAAGAGGGAAAGTGTGTGCTAGTAAATGACCCCACATAAAGTTCCAGGATAAAGAATAATGTAATAAAAGAAGCAGTGTGATTTTAGCTGTTCCACCAGACAAACTTTATGTTGTTTGCTCTGTGAAATTTCCTTATATAATTTTTAAAGAGCCCAAGAAAATATATAATCAGTGAGATGATAGGTAGATTTTACACTGGTTCGCACTGAGGTTTTTTAAGAGCATAAAGGAATATCCAATTCAATTTGGGCAAAATAGTTGGCAAAAAATGTCAAGTTCTCAACTTGACTGAAGTTTGTTCAGCATATTTAACAGACCTGTACAATTCATTTTCATCAGGAAGGATAAAAATGTCAGTGATTTAAAAAAATGGAGAAATCATTTAGTAATAAATTTTTGCCAAAAAAAATCCAACTCATTTCTAGAATGAGTTCTTATTCTGTAAAAAAAAAAAAAAAAAAAAAAAAAAATCTTATTTAAGAAACCAAGTATTTTCTTCTGTAATATATTTAGTAACCAATATCCCGATTAACACAAGGATTTCATAGACATACGAATGTAAAACAATCATTTTATCTGTGATTACCTTAAAACTACACAATACTAAATGACTTTCTGAGGTTGATACATGCAAGCATCCCTGAGGAACTCTTGTCTTAACTCTTAAGAAAATAATGTGTCATCACATGTCAGATATTCCATAATAGGTTGAGAAGACATAAAATTAAATTTCATACGTGGTGATCTAAAAGGAAAAACTTCAAATAAACTTTGGAAACACACTGATGATTCAGGAAGAAATTCAGTTTTAAGTCCCAATGGATTTACCAAACACGGAAGACACTGTTTTGTTCTGTTCCTTTTGTGTGGCTTTCACCCAATACTCATTGTTTTGTAACTATGGAATTGTTTGCTTGCTTGCGTTTTTTTGCTGTTGAGTGTTGAGAATCCTTTATATATTCTAGGTACTAGTCCTTTGTCAGATATACGGTTTGCAAATATTTTCTTCCAGTCTGTAGCTTGTGTTTCAATCCTCACCTTTCAATCTTCTTTAATCCTCTCACAGTGCATTTTCAATGAAGTACAATTTATCAACTTTTTAAGGGATTGTCCTTTTGGTGTTGAACTTAAGAATTCTTTGCCTAGTCCTACATCTCATAATTTTATATTTTACTTTTAAGTCTTTGATCCATGTTGAATTAATTTTTATGTATAGTTTGACGGTTAGATAGAGATTCAATTTTTTTGCTGATGAATAGCCAACTGACCCAGAGCCACTTGTTTAAAACTCTATCTTTCCTTCAACAAATTGCTTTTGTGCCTTTGTCAGAAATTAATTGAGCATAGTTGTTTGGATATATTTCTGGGTTCTCTAGTCTGTTCCATTGATTTATCTGTTATCCCTTTACCAATACCACACAGTCTTGATGATTATAACAACATACTATGTCATGAAATTGGGTAGAGTAATTCCATTCATTATATTGTTTGTGTCTTTTGATGTATTTAAAATGTTTTAGCCATTATTTCTTCAAGTACTTTTTCAGTTCCCTGCTGTCTTTCTCCTACCCCTCCAGGACTCCAATGACACCAATGGTAGATCTTTTGCTATAATCCCTCAGATCCTTTAGGCTCTTTATTTCTTTCCCAGTCTGTTTTCTGCTTTCCGGATTGGGTAGCTACTTCATTCTAACTTGTGTTGAGATTTCACTTTTTGTATTATTAAGTTCTAAAATGTCCATTCGGTTCTTCTTCATCTCTTCTATTTATTTCCAGAACAAATAGAAAGACTTATCAAAAAAAAGAATAGAAAGTATTTGATGAGAATTTCTATTTTTTAATTTACTTAAAGTGTCTTCATAATTACACACTGAAATATGTTTATGGCATCTGCTTTAAAATCCTTGTCAGAGAATTCAAACATGTCTGTCATCTCAGTGTTGGTGTCTATAGGTTGACATTTTTTATTCAAATTGTGGTTTTACTGTATCTTGGTATGACAAGTAATGTTAATTAAAACCAAATAGTATTCTTATGATTAAAGGCATCATATTTATAATAATGCCATATGTTAGTGTATCTCTAATTACCTAAAATTTACTAAGATTTAGGGTATGATGGTAGAAGACTTTTGATCTTATTTAAACTTATTTTAGCTGTTGTCCTCTGACACCTCTTCAGCCGGGGAAATGAGGGGTGCCAGTTTGCTACAAATGGGCAGGGGTAGAAATCCAGGTACCCCAGCTGACTTCTGTTGACACCCAAAGTGGAGGGGCTAGTTGGTAATCCCGGCTAGAGGTGAGGTTCTGTCTTCCCTCTGGCTCTCCTCTGATGCTACCTTGGCTGGGAGGGGTAGAAATTTCTTCTTTAGTCTCTCTATTTGTTCACCATTGACACCATGAGGTGGCATCTCACCTCCTCTGGGCTTTGCTGAAAGTCTCACACTAGGCCTCCACTTTTATAACCACAGCAGGGGAGAGGGATGGGGAGAGGTGCCCCGTTATTGACAGATGGGGAAGTCCTGTATCTTCACAAGGTCTCCACTGACACTACCTCAGAGGGATGCTTCATGGCCACTTAGCAGGGATGAAAGTTCCAGCTCCCTACCCAGGCTTCTCTGATCTCGCACTGCCAGGTGGGTTGGGGCACCTCATTACAGTGGTGAGAATGGCAGTCTTGGCTATCCAATCAGTCTTTATTGTCATGGGTGGGAGTAGGGCCACAGTTTTTTCCACAGTATTCTGCTAGAGTAGAGGAGTTATTGTCTAAAAGTGTTCTTACTAGGCTGCCCTTTTTCTGGTCCTTTAGCTAGTCTGTTCCATTGATTTATCTGTTATCCCTTTACCAATACCACACAGTCTTAATGAGTTTAGCTAGAGACAGCAAACTTTGCTGAGGTTTCTGTTGTCTTTACCTGTTGGCCAGTCTGGGTTGCTGCTTCTTCATCTCCAAGTCTGGGATATATGAGGTGAAAGAAAACCCAGGGGACACACTGTTGTTTTATTCTTTGGGTTCTGAGGTTCCTAGCCACTCTTCCTTCTTTTCTCCACTTTTCAGAATTTGTTTTGTGTATATAATTAGCTTTTAGTTGTTCTTAGAGGAAGAAATTGGAAAAAGTATGTCTACTTCCCAGAAGTGAAGTCCTATGGTGTGATTTTTTTAGATGGTACTCTCTCAAAGGCATAATGGAAAAATTCACTTTATTAGTGATTCTACAACACACTGTTGGTCCCAAATTGATACTACTATTGAAGAACCTTCAGGAGAACATACTTTTGGAAAACCTCAAAAGTAAATACTGTCAAATAGTATTCTTATGATTAAAGGCATCACATTTATAATAATCCCATATGTTAGTGTATCTCTAATTACCTAAAATTTACTTAAAGATCAGAACACTGTTGGCAGACTACTCCAAAATGATCATTCTCTCTATCTTTTTATGGGAAAGGAGAAAACCAAATGATATGAAGAACGCCTTTGCATTATCAGCTTGAACTAAGTGACTTTTCCCACAGTGGGTTCAGTTCATGATTATCATTCCCATCTGATTATGTCAATCTAGTTATCAAGGTGAAGATCATCTAGAGGACCATCCTAGGGGAGTAAAGATACACTGAGTCAGTGCACTGAGTCACATAAGGGAGTCCCAAACTTTCACTATGTCACCGCTCCTAGCAACTCTATGCATTCCTGAGGACAAAATAATTCTAATCTATCTCAGTTAGGAGGTGATTACATCATAAAGACAATAGATGTTGAAAACTGAACAAGAATTGAACGTAAGAATTAAAGCATTGTAAATAGTGAGATTAGTCATTGTACAGGCTCTGCTATGTAGTATGAGAAGTTTGAAAAGGCACAATCTGTTTTAACATCATATTTGTGCTATATTTACTTGAGGCCAAGATGCTGAATGAAAAATAGCTGAACAGTCAATTATGCGGTTGTTTGTAATTATCTCAATTTTGAGTTTATATAAGCAATGTTTTGAATTTAATGTCAACTTTGGTATGCAATACCCTATACATAAAAATGCACTGACACATTAAGAGGAAACTAAGAATGAAGATGAAAAGGGTAGCATTAAACCAGCTCAAATATTTTCTAAAACTGTGACTTAGAGTCTAACTTTGATGAGGACTATCTTTTAATAGATAGTTTCAACAATGAACAGACTTGTTCTCATGATTTTTCACCATCTGTTTGCAGTCACAGATCTGTGAGAAAAATTCCACTCTTATGACATTTTCATATGAATTGATTGTGTCTTTTTTTTCAATAGTTGTATACTTCAGGGTCACGAAAAGCGGTAATTTAAGGAAGATATAGGATTTCTTCATTCTATATACAAAGCGGTAACAATGAGTGTTTTTCGATCATGTCAACATCCTACAAATCTAAACAAACATAAGGGTCCTTAATTTATATACCCACTCATTTAGAAACGGTCCCACCTAATGACTCAATTAGCTTAATAAACAGCAACATCAAGTTTATTTTAATATTTCCTCACTGTGAATTCTTTCCCCAAATGTTTGGATTGCCTAGAAAATTATTACTTCCTGTGTGAAGCCTTTCCTGATATATCCCAATAAAGTTTACTGCCCTGTCTCCTATGCTCTCATGATTCCTTACATAGATTTAGACAAGTGGTTCTCAACTGGAGGTGATTTTTTGCTCTCCAAAGAACATTGGCAATGTCTGGAGACATTATTGGTTGTCCCAACTGAGACGGTGCTACTGAAAACCAGTGGGTAGAGGTCAGAGATTCTGTTAAATATTCCAGAACTCACAGGACAGCCCCCACAACAGAGAGTTACTTAGCAAAAAATGTTGATAGTAATAAGATGGAGAAACCCTAGGACCCTGGTGTAGAATAAGTCACCTTGACGGCCATTCTTGACCCGGGATTTATGTCAAACCTGCCTACCTGCCTTGCCTGACTGTATCAGAGAAGCCAGTGCATCTGCTCACCTCCTGGCAACATCAACAGTCCAGAGGAATCTCAGGAACTCTGTTTCTCTGGATTTGAAAAGGCAGGTGATAACTTGAGGTCAGGAGCTCGAGACCAGCCTGATCAACAGGATGAAACCCTGTATCTACTAAAAATACAAAAATTAGGGGGACATGGTGGTGGGTGCCTGTAATCTCAGCTACTCGGGAGCCTGAGGCAGGAGAATCGCTTGAACCTGGGAGATGGAGGCTGCAGTGAGCCGAGATGGCACCACGCATTCCAGCCTGAGTGATAGAGCGAATCTCCATCTCAAAAAAAAAAAAAAAAAAAAAAAAAAAAAAAAAAAAAAAAGAAAATAAAAGAAAAGAAAGAAAAAGAAAAAGAAAAAGAAAACTCATTCCCTCTTTCACATCATCATTATTGAATGAAGAGGACCTCCTGGATCTCCATGTCCTCCTGACAAGAGCTTCACTCTCCTTCCATCCAGCAATCCAGGCCTCACTATCACTCTCTGCCATAAAATATTGAGAAATCATCTTATCTTGCTTTTCGCAAGAATTCAAGGTCTCCCCAGTCATGTCATCCTTCAGATTCTAACCTACATTGCCTTTTCTGACTTCTCTCCATTCTTCTACAACATCTAAAACCCTTCTTCCACTGTACCCTTCAGAATTTAAAGTCAGTAGTCAGAAAAATTGCTGTTATCTTTAAACTTAACTCTAACCAAAATATGGCTTTCTCTTAAGAGCATGGCTTTTTCTAATCAGCTCACTTCAGAGATGACTGTTTCTTGGCCACATCCCTGGCACCTCCAGACCAAGGAAGCCTTACTCTTGAGACCATTCTCCCCTCTACCCCCCTCAAGTCTTTTAGCTTCAGCTTACGCATCAGCACACTCCATGCACTTCCCTCCAAATGGCCGTCACCTACTAAACTCTTAATAAAAGTCTTTATTAAGAGTTCTTTCCTGGATGACTCTTACTCTTTGCAATCCTATATTACAACACCAAAACTCATAAAGATTACATAATATCCTGTCTTCTCAGTTCTTTGATCTTCTTTTCTATAATATTTAGTTAATAAGTGAATGAGGGATCTCCTACTCCACCTATCTCATTCTCTTACTCCCATGGCCATATTCTGGGCCTTGTCTGTTTCAATATCCACAATCCCTCTAAAATATCAATTCCACGCATTCCACTCTATGAGACCTTTCTTTATCATTCCCTCTGATTACAACTATCTTTAGCTTGTTGAGAATTGCTAACCATTAACCAGCTACCTCCTAATGACATCATATCTCTCTGATCTAATTTAAATTAAATTTTATACTTCTTAATTATAACTATTCCCTTGTTGCTCATATGCACTCTTGGCAAACACTTTAACCCTGATAAAACCCAAGTCTGTACCTGCTCATCATCTTCCCACATGCACCCTCAGTCTCCTAGACAATTGTTGTATACCTTTTCTTCCCTCTTAGAACACCTAATATTTCATCTCCATTCTTTACTTTCAGCTACTTTTTTTCACTGAAAACTTGGAAGCAATCAGAAGGGCACTGCCACAAGGTTCTTCGCAATATCTGTGCATTGACCAGCTTCTGTTATACCAAAATTACCTCCTTTTAAGCTTTTGCCCTCCTGATCTTACCTGTGGCCCACTTCTCACTTATGTTCTAGATTTCATCCAATCTTATCTACTACAGGACATCATTCCAGCAATTCTACTCTCTTCTTCTTCATGACCTATTTCTTTCTCTGAACTGGATCAGTCACTCATCATTAAATTATATGATTCTATCTCCCATCTTAAGTAGAACAAACATCTGAACACCACATTTTTTCTCCATTACCCTTATTTTTCTCCTTCCCATTGTTGCAAAATTCCTTGATAAAATAGTTTATAGTTGGATGCCTCAAGTACCTCTGGTCTCTTGCTTTCTTGAACCCTCTCAAATCAAAATTTTGTCCTAAGCAATTCAACACATATTAGATTTATCAAAAGTTGTCACAGGTACCAAAATCCCCGGGTACCTCAGAATGTGTGTTGGATTAATGATTCTTTAACCCCGACATAATATCAAATACTTCAGAATTTTCTTCTCATCTTTATATTATTGTCATTCACTTATTTGCCTTATTCCACTATAAACTCATTGAGGACAAGAATTAGACCTCACCCAGCTATCTGTATCTACTAAGATATTTAGCTAAGTATCGTCTTGCACACTACTATTGTAATCGCTATCAATATAGCTAATATTTATTGAATTCTTAGGATAAGCTAAGCACTATTCTCAGTACTTTCAATAATTGATTCACATAATCTTCATAATAACCCTAGAAAGTAGATGTACTATTATCCACACTTCATTGTATCAGGTGAAGAAGCTGTAGCATGAAAAAAATAAGTAATTTTCCAGAGGTCACACAGCTGTGATGGATGAATCACAAAATCTGACCCAGGCGATCTAACTCCTAAGCCTGCATTGAGAATAAATTATGTATTGAAATTATCAATCAAATACACTTAATAGGCTAAGGGCATGCCATTGCTATACTTCAAAGAATATCTGTAAAATTCAGTGTAATTGGAGTGGAGCTTCTTTTCTTTCTTTTTCATTTTTTTTTCAAGATGGAGTCTTGCTCTGTTGCCCAGGCTGGAGTGCAGTGGTGCAACCTCGGCTCACTGCAACCTCTGCCTCCTGGGTTCAAGCAATTCTCCTGCCTCAGTCTCCCGAGTAGCTGGGATTACAGGCACGTACCACCACACCCAGCTAATTTTTGTATTCTTAGTAGAGACGGGGTTTCACCATGTTGGCCAGGCTGTTCTTGAACTCTTGACCTTGTGATTCCCCCACCTTGGCCTCCCAAAGTGCTGGGATTACAGGCATGAGCCACCGTCTCATGGCCCGGTTTATTTTCATAATAAAATTAAGTTTAACAATATTGGTTTCAAATTTCAGAATATTTTTCTTCTTATTTTATTTATATTTTCTAAATATAATAGAATATACTTTAATACTGTAGATAATAGCAAAAGAATAAAATATTTGATTTGGAGTGAAAAAGGAGAACATACAGGATTCACCAAATGATAAATCTGTAGCATTCAAATCAGCTAAAATTTTTAACAGGAAAAGAATAGGAAGAGCCTTTTTTCTAGCCCACCCCCTTTTTTTGTTGTTTCTCTCCCTGGAGAAAAACTTTAAAAAGCACAGTGATTTGGAACACTTATGGAAATAAATGTTGTAGAAACTCATGTTAATAATAATTCCAATAATGTTGTCATGTTAGATAAACCCCCTGAACCCTCAGAATCATTTATATTTGTATTTTTTTGGCTTTACTTAATAACTTCATAATTACATAATTACGTCCCTGAAATTAGAGTGCAGGAATGTTTAGTCAGTTACCAGGACTGAGGATTTGGGGTTCATTTACAAAATGAACAATTCATTATTATTGAAAAAAACATCAGTTTAAGTGACTGTCAAATTATAGCTTCTTATTTCAGGACTGCAAGCAGTTGAGCTCTGAGCATCCCACACTTCTGAGGAATAAATTTTGCATAATCATTCAATCATTTTGAGTGGGCAGCAATATAGCTTTAGCACCTTTGCTTCATACACTCAAATCTAATTACATAGCACTGAAGAGAAGTAATCATCTTCCAGAAATGTCCATTATGTTTGCAAGGCTTATCTGCTTAATGGTTTTTGTCCAGTATCAGGCAGAACTAGCTGCACTTTGTGTTGGAAATCACACTGTCCTCATTCTCTTCAGAAATAATCAAGTCTTTTTATTCTTCTCTAGATGCTACTATGCAAGGAAAATATTCTAAAGGAGCATCTCAATGAGTTTGAGCCTCTTCTACCATATTCTGTGGAAACTTCATGTGGTGGTTTCTTTAGCTTCAGAGAAATCCAGGGCAGACAATCCCAGCCTTGATGCTGATACTATAAATGACCTTCCCCGGGTTCTCTACGTGAATGGTGTGCACAAGGGAATGACGTCATCATCACTTTAGTCATTTGAAGACGGCCTGAAATATCTCAGGGGAGCTGTGAGAACAATCAGCCCCTCCTTCAGGAAATGAGAGGAAGGGCCAACCCAAGGGAAATTTATTTATTACATGTTTGAAGGCTGCTGAAATAACAAAACTTCCTTAACAAGCAAACCTATCCTATACAAAATAATAATAATAATAATAATATTCTCACACTGGGGCAGTGAATGTCATTCAGGCAAGTCTAGGGAGCATTCTGTTAACGGCACTCCCAAAAAAGGAGGAGGGCAATGTGGCAATATTAAATAAATTACTCATCAGTGAAAAACTTTCCTTGACCCATCTGCTCGCAGGAAATCTGCTCAAAGTTGGCCTTGGCACCAACCAGGTCAACAGCTTCTGCGTCAGAGCAAGTGCTTTGTCACAATTATATTGTGCTGAGAAATCCCTACTCTTAGGATCAAATAGTTAAAATAAGACCTGCTGCAGAAGAGCAGACACTCCCAAAATCAGGTGAGATGTCAGGCTTCATTTGTCAAGCCTGCAGGAAATCTAAGGTTTGAACATTTTCATCATTTTCTCTCCCTTCCCAAGGCTGAGCTTTGCAATCTGGAGACATGTTGTGCGCCTGCCCTGGGTAAACATGTAAGGCCATCCCTTACCTAAACTGTACTTTCAGAGTTAGATCAAGTGTGGGAATTTGTCTCTTCCTTTGAGCTTTCTTAGTTACATTTTGCAGGTTACTTCTAAACTGTAAATCTCTGTCAATCCCAGAAGAGGGAATTCCTTTTTGCCATTTTACACTATTATTTTTTGTTAGAGTTTGTATTTTTCCTACTTTTGAAAGTCCTCCTTTTCTCCAGTATAGTTGAAATAAAATTATACATTAAAAAGTAGAAAGATGGAAGAAGGAATTCTGTCTCAACAATGTACCATATAGGCCAGGTGTGGAAGCTCATGCCTGTCATACTATCACTTTGGGAAGCTGAGGCAGGAGGATCTTTTGAGCCCAGGGATTCGAGGCAGCAGTGTGCTATGACCACACCACTGCATTCCAGCCTGGATGACAAAGGAAGACCAAGTATCTTAAAAAAAACAACAACAACAAAAAGAAAGAAAAAAAAGAATGTACCATAAAAATCCTGCGTAAATTCTCACCCTGCTGGTCTGTCGTACAGATTTCAGACTCAAGACCACAACTTCAACTCTTACCTGAATTTCCAGCCTGCCATTCTGCCCTTTCCAGCCCCCACATCATTAACTCCACCCAGTGAGCTACATCGTCGCCCATAAGGGTATGAATAGTAGGATTTGGGTCTGGAAGCTCTGCCCAACAGCTCTACCGGTCCAGGCATTTTTCCTTGTTGGTGCTCAGCAACTTCTCATCTGCAACATGACTTTGGGCCATGGTGCCCTGAGGTATGGCTGCTGGAATGCCCCAGAAGAAGACCATCCCTGCATTGCTGTGCAGTGTAATTCTCTCCACCTGAGTAGCCCCATATCTCTTCCAGGGCTGTCTGAGCCACCAACCTTTTGTGTCAGCAGCAATAGGACTATCTCCCAGCACAGGCCTGCAACTACAGATGCTGTCAGTCTGAGAACTGAACTCTACCTACAGACACCCAGAGGCCTTTTTTTCTGACTTAGGACAGACCAAGACAGAGAATCCTGGAAGTTGTACTAGGGAGGAATCATTCACAGCAGAGACCCAGGTGATGGACAAGGAGGCTCTTAGCCTGAGTCTACTGGAAAGATAGTAAGAGAATAAGATGTGATTTGAAGAAATTAAAAGTGGCAAATTTAGCCAAAAGAAGATCTGCTCTCTACGCAGCAGCACACTTTCTGAAGATGACTCTGTGGATTGGAGACTGGCTCCAGGGTGACCTTGAGAGGCATGTGTGGAAAATGGCAGGGCCACATGAGGGAAGGAGCCTGGATCATGAAGTCAGCCCCAGAGGAGACTCATCCCCATCCACTTGGATCAAACAAGGACTAACTCGCTCCACAGAAAGTCCATGAAACTTGAAGACCTTGGCAGTTTCAACTGATCTCCCCAGAGTTCTTCAATAATTAATACCTCTTTTAGTTCTTTTAATTAATACCTCTAGTGAGACCCTTCAGTCTTCTGTGTCTGCCTGCCTGCATTGAGCAAACACAGGGGAGAGTGGGAGCTGTCAGATCAGGGAGATCTCTGTACTTTTAAGACAGAATCAAGCCTTTCTGTTGCAGAGAGAAACTTTGATTCAAGAGAGTTCACCTCACCCAGGGATATGAGCACATGAGCCCTCTTCTACTTCAGGCCCATTATCATGCCCCCCGATGCCCATGTACAGAGAAGTGGGAAAAGCATAACACTGCTTTGATCTTCTGGGGTTTCTGTATGGCCAGGTGGGGCCTAGAGTGGTGCAAGCTCCAAGGTGGTCTCTGGCTGCAATCAGATCTTTCCATTTCCCCAAATATACCACTTTCTATGTGTGCAGAGAAAATCAAAGTGCTTTTTTTTTTTGAGACGTAGTTTCCCTCTGTCACCCAGGCTGGAGTGCAGTAGCACAATCTCGGCTCACTGTAGCCAGGATGGTCTCAATCTCCTGATCTCATGATGTGCCCACCTCGGCCTCCCAAAGTGCTGGGATTACAGGCTGAGCCACCAAGCCCAGCCTCAAACTGCGTTTTATAGAACCTGGTTGGTTTCCCCTCTCCCCAGCCCAACTGGTGGTCTGTCCTGCTTGCCAGGCACTTGTTTGAATTTAAGGCAATGCTCTCTAAGGTTCCATGCAGTCAGCTGTGGCCTACAGGATACTGGTAATCAGAGGCAGGGCTGCAGTGCCCTTTAGAGCCAAGGAGGGCCTGCTTTCTGTCACAAAGCTATCCTCCCAACTGGTCTCAGAGCAGCTGTGGGGTGCTTTTCTGGTGTTGTCTTAAAGCTTGAGACAAGTCTCAGGTCTCTTTGGATTTCCCTGAAAGATCCTGGTGTGTGCTGCTGTCGTTGTTTTTATAGTAAACAGCCAACAGACTTCAAGGAGGGATAAGCTGGCCAAAAGACTTTCTGTCCAGATCTAAGAATATCACAAAGTTAGTGAAAAGATGGGAATAATTACAGAAGCCTATCAAGCCCTCAAGTCACCTGTGGTGAAAGCCAGTCCCCCAAAGCAATAAACTCTGAGTTTCAAAGCATGTAATAAAAGTCCAAACAGGTCTTCACTTAGGGACACAGGAGACTTCCTTGGAAAAGGACAGAAAAGTGAGCTTGAATTTTCATTGCATAGGTTAATGATGGTCACTCAAAAAGGCATCAAAATCCCACTAATCTTGGCTGGATGTGGTGGCTCACACCTGTAATCCCAGCACTTCTGGAGGCCAAGGAGGGTAGATTGTTTGAGCCCAGGAGCTTCAGATCAGGCTAGGGCAATGTAGCGAAACCTCATGTGTACAAAAATACAAAAATTAGCTGGGTGTGGTGGCCCATGCCTGAAATCCCAGCTACTTGGGAGGCTGAGCAGGAGAATCACTTGAATCCAGGAGACAGAGCTTACAGTGAGCTGAAATCGCGCCACTGCAGTCCAGCCTGGGTGACAGAGTGAGACCCTGTCTCTAAAAGTAAACAAACAAACAAAACAAAAAAAAATGAAAAAAAAAAATCCTCCAATCTCAAGTGACTGATGCAAAAAAGAAAAGGTCTTAAAAGTATCTCAGAAGGAGGCAGATTGCTTCAGAATAAATTAATGCACACTTTGAAAGAAAATACTCATCTTTGGGAAAGTCTAAAACTGTTTGCCCAAGAAACTGCAGTATGGAAGCAAAGCTTAAAGAACAGAAAAAAGTGTTTGAAAACTCAAACCCAAGAATGAAAACGGTTGTAAATAACAAAGAGAGAAAATGAAGATGTCTGACTGAAACCGTGCTGAAGATCGCACATTTTCCTGATCTCTTTAAAGATTAAATGAATGATAGCAACGTGGAATTAGAGACAAAGAGTGAATCAGAAAATGGAGACCACCTAGGCTAGCAGTCAGAAGGTGAAGAAACTCATTGAATCTATTAATGTAGATGTTTCCACTAAATGCCTTCAAGGAGAAAAATAAGAAATATTCAAAGACTTTTCTGAAAAAAATCAAACAAATGAATAACTTACAGGACAAATAAAAGGTCTCCAAACTGAGCAAGTGTCTTTGCAGTCTGAAAACTCACAGCTTGAAAGTGGGATTCAGAAGCTTCAGCTGAAACTTCAAATACTGCCTAAAATACATCAAGAACATATAATGAAGCTTCAGAGAACATCAGCTAAGGACAAAATGTGCTGCTTAGAAACAGAGAACAAACTTCCCAAAGCATATGTCAGCATGAACTACACATCTCAGAAGTGCAACCTCTATGGGAAGATGGCCAAAGGCCTGGGCCAAAAATTGGAAAGAATTATTTTTTCCTATCAAAACCAGGTTCTCTTCTATGGGAAAGGGCTTAAGAAAGTTGGATGGCAGCTCTGTTGACCAAGATAACTCTCAATGAGTTAAGAAAAGAAAATGACCATAACAGATAAATATTGGCTAAAACAGAGTTTTAATTCCAGTCTTTTCCAGTGGCCCCTTTTCTCCTGCTGTTCTGCATGCAGCTCCCAGGTCCTGACAACATCAGGAAAGCCCCTGAATCTTCAGGGAGAGCTTGCAGCTGTGATGGGATCACATGAAGATTTGACTCCAGAGTCACATGAAGGTTTGACTCCACCTTCACAGCAGCTGACCTCTGAGCACCCATAATTGCAACAGAAGAGTTGTCTGTGTTTTCTCTTTTCTAAAGCAATTTTATCTCTTTTTAGTTTAACTGCTGTTATTTAATTGCTACTATTGAAATTTGATAGCATTATAAGACAGTGGTTTTTTTTTTTAAGATTAGTGTCTTTTTTTAGTATTATACTTTAAGTTCTGGGATACATGTGCAGAACGTGCAGTTTTATTATATAGGTGTACACGTGCCATGTTGCTGCACGCATCAACCCATCACCTACATTAGGTATTTCTCCTAATGTGATCCCTCCCCTTACCCCCCACCTCCCAACAGGTCCCTGTGTATGATGTTCCCCTCCCTGTGTCCATGTGTTATAATTGTTCAACTCCCACTTATGAGTAAGAACATGCAGTGTTTGGTTTTCTGTTCTTGTGATAGTTTGCTGAGAATGATGGTTTCCATCTTCATTCATGTCCCTGCAAAGGGCATGAACTCATCCTTTTTTATGGCTGCATAGTATTCCATGGTGTATGTGTGCCACATTTTCTTTATCCAAAGATAGTGTTTTTTAAAAAAATACACATTTGTTTAACATGATTAGTAAGAATACATTATTTCCACTTCATTTGACCCTCTGGAGTTAGATAGTATAAGTACTACATTCTGCTTTAAATAAAAAGACCCCTATTACTTAAACTATCATTGACATTTGACATGGATGGAGACATTTAAAACAAGAAAGACGATTTATGTTTGTAAAAAATAAGAACAGTATAGATATTTCACACAAAATTTGGTTGTAAGTTCAACACGTTTTATCTACTTCTTCCATTAAAAATATTCTAATCTTCCATAAGACTTCATTTAATCCATAACACTGCAACTGAATTTTGTTCTCAGAAAAAGAGAGGTATTATTTGAATTCTTCTCTGCTGAGAGAAATATGAAACTGGAAAAGGAGTCAAAGGCAAGACATTTTTCTCTGTGAAGCAAGTTAAAGATGTAGTAATTGTTGCTCACCTGTGCGTTTGTACCACAAGTGCTTATTGAGCATCTACTTACTGTCAGACACTGGGCTGGGTGTGGTGGACTCGGTGGGTCTCACTTCAGTCTGGCACCCTGAGAGGGCTCAGTGGGCAGAGAATGCCCAGGAGGGCAGTGCCATGGGAATGTCAGGAAGCAAATCCTTCTTAAAACGGAAAAGGTATAACTTGAGGGGAGGAGCCCATCAACTCTGGATTGGATACAGAAAATATGGTACTTATACACCATGGAATGCTACACAGTCGTAAAAAAGAGTGAAATCATATCCTTTGCAGCAACATGGATGTAGCTGGATGCCATTATCCTAAGTGAACTAACACAGAAACAGAAAACCAAATACAATACGTTCTCACTTATAAATGGGAGCTAAACATTGACTACACATGGACACAAAGAGGGGAACGATGGCCACTAGGGAATATAAGAGAGGGGAGGGAGGGAGGGGGACAAAAGCTACTGTTGGGTACTGTGCTCACTGCCAGGGAGATGGATCCATTTGTATTTCAAACCTCAGCCTCACAAAACATACCTTTGCAACAAACTTGCACGTGTACCTGCTGAACCTGTAACGAAAGTTGAAAAATAAATAAATACATAAAAAATAATTTCCTATTGGTAGAAAAATAAAAAATAAATAAAACACACTCTTACATTGAAAAACCAGATCAGTTGTCCTTAGTATACCCACATTCTAGATCTGCCTGTTTGCATCAATGGATCACGTGGGGTGTTCTCCTGTTCACTTCCTGTAAACTGGAGGCTGCATGCCATTTGCATGTCTTTGGTGATAAGTCTATTCAAATGTTTTGCCCACGTTTTAAAAGTGGTTTGTTTCCTTACAAAAAGAAAAAAGAAACCTACAGTGAGACAGTCATCAGCCTCCAATTTTATGGTTCCTCTGGTCCCTTCCTATCTGCCTCCACCCAACCTAAAGGCAATCAATATCCTGACACCCTTGTTTTTATGTGGCTTTATGATATATAGAGACATGCAAATAGGCTCCTAAATGGATATTTAAAAAGTATACTTATTTTTGGCTAGGCACCGTGGCTCACACCTGTAATCCCAGCACTTTGGGAGGCCAAAGCAGGTGGATGACCTGAGGCCAGGAGTTCGAGACTAGCCTGACCAACATGGTGAAACCCTGTCCCTACTAAATACAAAAAGGTAGCCCAGTGTGGTGGTACATGCCTGTAATCCCAGCTACTTGGGAGGCTGAGGCAGGAGAATCACTTGAACCCAGAGGTGGAGGTTTCAGGGAGCCGAGATTGCGCCACTGCACTCCAGCCTGGGAAACAGAGTGAAACTCAGTATCAAAAGTAAAATAAAATAAAATAAAAATTACACTCATGTTTAACTTTTGACTTTAATAAGATACAGCTTAAGATGAATCCTTAGTATCAATGCCAGGCACTGTCTTTTTTTTCTGTGCTGCATAATTATCTTTTATGTGCTATTTATCCACTCTCCTGTTGAAGAACATCAGGCTGTTTCTAGGTTTGGGGTCTGTGTACAGCATTGCACATGCATGTCTTTTTTTTTTTCCCCCCCCATTCTATAAGATGCTGGTAATAGGTTGGGATTCTTTGTTAAGGAGAAGATGACATAAATTCTCTTTACACATTTTCTTTCCATGTAGGTTTTAAAAACACTTATTTTAATCCAAGTGATCTATCTTTTCACACTGATCATTGATCCTTAATTTACAAATTACCTGTGTTTATATAACATGAAAATGATATGTCATTTTGCCTAATTCAAACTATGGGTTAACTCAGTGGAAAATAAATCACTCCTACAAGTTATTTGGATTAACCAGTCTAATGAGTGCAAATAGCACATACAGAAGCCCCATAAATCCTCAATAATGGTAGGCTTGATTATTTCTTCCAACTCGTAGATAAGAAGCTGGTAGCTAAATGTACTCCTAACCCTTAAGACACCCTGATCTTGGAGAACACACTAATCTACAGTCAGTCAGCTAAAGCCAAAATCAATGATGCTAAATATACTCCTAACTATTCAGACTCTCTGAACTTGGAGAAGACACTAGTCCACAGTCAGTCAGCTAAAGCCGAAATCAAGGATGCACACCTGTTGCAAGAAGAAAAAATGTTGCTCATGTATTTTGAAGCATGAGCATTAGCATAGTCATTGCTATGCTGTGAGGATTTCTCCTCCAACACACCTCCCCAACGTCTTAAGCAATCAGACCCCTCTGTAGCCTTCCTGACCTGGCTGTGTCTGTATCAGATACAACTGGACAATGCTGGTTGGGGTTATTGCCCAAGGGAATTGCACAGATTGGGAAATGAGGTCTTACATGCTTTCAACAAGATACCACCTTCAAATCTTGCAGACTTGACTAGCATTTCACAAGTGGCACGGAATCCAAAAGGATTTCACGAGTGGAGCCATTGATGTTTGGGCCCATTCACTACACTGGGAAGAAAGAAAGTAGGTGGGTATAGCTTTGGGGATGAGCATAAGCTCCATTGATTCCAGCTGACTTTATCAATCTTCTATTTCTAGAATTTCTGTCTCAACAAACTTTGAATAACAAATTCAAAGGGCTTTTTTTCTAATCTTTTCATTTTCTATAATCTCTCCAGGATTTTTTTCTCTCTTTTTTAGCAGATTATATAGCACCCATTTTATTCTCTCATTCGACAAGTAATTATTGAGTTAGAATTAGATGCCAGCT